>NC_142526.1:2935000-3117500 GCF_964205215.1 Stylophora pistillata | reverse complement strand
CAACGACTTTCTCTGTAAACTTGTCGAACTCAACAAAAGTCATACCTTACCGCCAGAGACTACTTTAGTAACATGGGACGTGAAATCCCTCTACACTAACATCCCACATGATGGTGGCATGGAAGCATGCGACTACTTCATGCGCCTTAATAATTTTGCAAACAACAGAAGGGAAACTATCGGACAATTCATCAATCTCGTTCTAACTTGTAATAACCTAACCTTTCAAAGCAAACATTACAGTCAACAAACAGGAACAACTATGGGAACACGAATGGCGCCGAGTTACGCAAATCTCTACATGGGTCGCCTTGAGAATCGCTTTTTGATAGAAGCTACTGACTAACCTCTTGTCTGGTTCAGATACATTGATGACATTTTTTTCATATGGACACGGCGAAGAAAAACTCAAAATCTTCTTTAACAAATGTAACTCCTTTGACCCACACATCAAGTTTGAACAAACCACATCAACTACAAGCATCCCTTTCCTAGACGTTCAAGTCATCATCAAAAACAACGGCGAACTTAACACAGACTTATACACAAAACCTACCGATACCCACCAATACCTAAACTGGACCAGCTGTCATCCACGACACACTAAAACATCCATCCCATACAGCTTGGCATTGAGACTACGACGCATCTGCTCCGACGAGTTTTTTGAAAAACGAGCACGTGAGCTACACAACATACTATTTAAGCGAGGTTACAAGAATAAGTTGATTAAAGAATGTATCATGAAAGCAAGGAGAACATCAAGGCAGGAAGCGCTCACAAGCAAACCTATTTCCTCCACTGACCGTGTACCACTTGTAATAACTTACAACCCAGCACTGCCAAACATCCACAAAATCCTCAAGGAGCACCATCAAATACTCTTGACCTCGTCCAACACACAGGCCATATTCAAAGAAACACCTCTCGTTGTCTATCGAAAAGGGCGTAATTTAACACAGATGCTTACCCACAAGAGACTGCGATCGCCGATCGCCGCTGATACAACCCCCTCCACTGATGAATCCCCACACGGTATAAGCAGTCCACACATTCAAGTTCCATCTGACACTACCTGTACAATCTGTGGTCGATCATTCAAAACTAACATATAGCTCTTTGGCATACAAAGCTTTGCTTTCATGTCCAAATTGAGCACTCTAACTAGGATGAGTCATTGCTCTGCAATTGCGCATGCTCGCTAGTGTACTCTAGTTTGAGCACTCTGGCATGGCTTAGACGATACCACAAAGGTTGGATCGTTTGGGGTGATCATATTGGTTCTCCTCCATCCCAGCATTAGCACTGCACTGATGAGGCCCAGAAGGCCGAAATAGTACTGTCTGCAGTTAGATATAGCTCTTTGGCATACAAAGCTTTGCTTTCATGTCCAAATTGAGCACTCTAACTAGGATGAGTCATTGCTCTGCAATTGCGCATGCTCGCTAGTGTACTCTAGTTTGAGCACTCTGGCATGGCTTAGACGATACCACAAAGGTTGGATCGTTTGGGGTGACCATATTGGTTCTCCTCCATCCTAGCATTAGCACTGCACTGATGAAGCCCAGAAGGCCGAAATAGTACTGTCTGCAGTTATATATGTAAATATATATATATACATACATACATACATACATACATACATACATACATACATACATACATAAGAGTAGGGAACGTAGCTCCCGGTGTTGTGGCCTGGCCTTGTTATTGTTTGTGCAGATGCCCATTCAAACCAGCTTTAAGCTGAACTGGGCCAGCCTGTTCTGTTTAAGTGTTGCTTGGGATTATTTTCTTTTCTTTTGATTTTAGCATCATTTACTCTTATTTTTAATTTTTTCTTTAAATCTTTCTTTTTTGTCCAGTCAATCCTTATGGGAAAATCTTGAGTTTTACAAAGCGGAAGTACTAAGATGCAGCTGCTGTTGCCGTACATTAGGGGGGCATTGGGGTTTGCAGTTTTTCGGTTCTGGCTATTTTTTTAGATCGGTTTATCCGTTTTTGTGCCGAAAGACGTCAGGTTTCGGTTTTGTTGTTTATTGCATTTTGCGGATTTTCCGTTTCCAGCACTTGGTTTTCGGCTTTCGTCAAAACTTTTGATGGGTACTCGGCTTCGGTATCCGATGTGGTTTTTCCGTTTTTCATATTGGGGTTCCGGTTGCTCTTCGTTTTGGGAAGCAGTTATACACCTCTGCTGATCCCGAATAGCCGCGAAACCTATGTTGCTCCACTTGTAACCACAGTACCAAATCGATTATGATTTTAACAGCCGAGATGTGCAAATTTATCGATTTAGACGTTTTTGCATGCGGTTTTCGATTTTGATGGAATTTTTTGCGGTTTTCCAGTTTCTAATAGACCCCAATGCCCCCAATCACGCTCTGGAAATATGATACTAAAGATCTTAAGAGGACCTCAAACATGTGATGATTCGGAGAATATTTTAAATTGCAGCTAACTTTCAAACTAATCATTTTTCTTACAAGAAGGAAGGTCACTGCCCTTATGCGAAGAAAAGTCTGGGTTTTCTCGGAATTTAAGAGGAAGACAGAAACGTCAAGAGGACTTGAAACATTTTATGACTCAAAATTTATTAGGGAGTGCCATGGGTTTTTAAAATTAACATAGCATTGGGTTTTTAAAATTAGCATACCATTGGTTTTTAAAATCAACATAAATCCTTTTGCTCAATAAAAGAGGAAGAGAAAAACAAAAACATTATTATTAAGAGCCTCATTTCGATTTTTTTGAAAAATTTTCTTTGTCTCACAGAGAAGCCACATGGTTACGGTTTTCTTTGACAAAGTCAGGTTTTTATCGGAAAAACAGAAATAGGAGGGTGCGGGAGATATTAGAGTAGATAACGGGGGAGGAGAGGGTAGGAATTGTCACTATCAAAGTGTTTGACTCCTCTTTTTCCGAGAAAAGTCTCGGTTTTCTTAGAAGACAGAAGCGTTAAGAGAACTTAAAATATGTGATAAATCAAAACTTATTTGGGAATTCCATGGGTTTTAAAAATTAACTACAGTCCCTTTGTTCGATAGAAAATGAAGACGGAAGCGAAAACGTTATTATTGAGACTAGGTTTACACTAGAGGAGAGTTTTCCGGATTCGTAAATGTTTCCGGATTCATCAATTTTGGAGTATTCGGATTCGCAGGCGTTTACAGTAAAAGGATATTAGGATTCCTGACCGTTTACACACAACGACAACTCCGGGAACATTCGAAATGGAATGGTTACCAAGCCCAGTGTTGTTTCGTCGTTCGATCGACAAAGTGAAAATGCCTCCCCCAAAAAAGGCTAGACTAGGTCCAGATGCCACTGAGGCAAATTTGAGTGGGACAGATGCCAAGCAGTCTACGTCGTCGGCGATTAAGTGTGGCTGACGTTAAACCTCCTTGCAATAATAATTTGCGTTTCTTCAGAAATACTGCGGTACACATGATAAAATTTATCGCCTGAACCTGCAACAAGATTAGGCAACTGGAGACCGCCAGCAATAGATCCATTTTGGTTTCACCACAAACTCAAAAGATTGCAGGTGGAAATAATATCCGGATTCGAGAAAAAAAGCGGTTACACGACAAAACTTTCCGAATTCAAAAGCTATCGGATTCAAAGTTCCCACTTTAAATTCCGGATTCAAAATCTCCGGAGACACGACCAAACCGGGAAGTTTTTATTTCGGATTCGTCCACTTTCGTGTAAACGGCAGAAGGAATCCGGTACTAAAACGTTTCGGATCCATCACGAATCCGGAACAATTTCCTCTAGTGTAAACCTAGTCTGAGAGTCTCATTCCGGTTTTTCTGGAAAATTATCTTAGAGGAAAGGAATCGGTAGGGGTGAAACTGACTTTATCCAAGAATGCTTCATAAAAAATGGATTCCAAGGGGTGGCTCGGGACCCTGCTGACCCCGCTTTTACTTCAAGACAAATGAAACTACTTGAGCTTTGTGCCGTCTATTTGCATTTCATAGTTAGTTTGAAAGTGCCGCAGATGCGTTTAATTTATGCCCCTTTGCTCAAACACTCTTGAGTTGATAGCGACGTTATGGTCAATACGAAGAGATTATCGGAAAATGGGGACGAAGACAACACCAGCGTCAAGTATAAATTGAGGCATTTCTCGAAGTTCAGAAGGTTGCTCGTGGTCACTGCGATTTTAGCCGTTTTAACGATCATATTTATCATATTGTTTGCCGTCGAAAGATCTAAGGTTCACGATGTACCAAGCGGGGCAAAAGTACAAACCTACTGCGGCACGAAAGCATGTTTATACACAGCACTTGGTAAGCATTGTTATGGTTTTACTTCGTCGGTTATAAATTCAGTCCCGAAAGGCTTGATCTTGAAGTCAGTCAACGTGCATTAAACACCACTAATTAATGCCGTGTTTTTTTTCTGAGACGATGTTGGACTGTTTGAACACTCGTCCTGTAACGGCTGCTTTTGATTCAGTTCAGCGTAATGCTTTTTCTAAAGTGTTCGGGCAAAAAGCATCAGGCCTGTTTCTCGAAGGTTTCGTTTACTTAACTGGTCTGGATAGCTTTTCTGTTTTGCAACTGTGACTTTGTTTTAGAATAGTTTGATGTTACACAGAAACCTTTCCACTTATCATTGCATCGTATCTGAAAATAAATTCTACTGAGATTAAAGCTTTGTATAGCCGTAACACGTGCGAACCCCGAAGAGACACACTGGGAACGTGTATTTAAGTTGAATGTTGTGGTAGCTGACTTATGCTTTAATTGCGTTGCAAGATGTTTGTTTTCCTGTGGAAGAATTTTCTAGAATTTTAATAATTCAATTCAAGATTCTTAGAAAACTTTGAATTAATTTTGAAAATTTCCTTCAATCTTGGTGCCGCGGAGATAATTTGACAAATTTTGACAGATTTTAAAAAAGATTGTCCGGCCCATGTGCGGGAATTTTTTCATTTTAATATGAAATGATTAGATCTTTTCCCTAGATGCAAGACCGCTTTTGAAATAAAAAATTTGCATTTTAAGAAGTCATGTCTGTAATGTTTATAGTCCCGCGGTTGATTAAGTAGCGATTTCGTACCAAAACCCGCCGACCGCTTTTCCCTCACTGTGTGGGTGCCATATTGGTGCTCTCACGATCGAGCGATACCAAAATGGCATTTCTTTACAAAGATCTGTGAGTTTGGTTGGAACGCTTTAGTCTCCGAATCATTCATCCACAACTGACAATGCGACTGGGACTTTGCAATTTGATTAAGTTATCAGGCCACTGCAATACGCCAGATCCTCGACTTTAGAGATGAAATAATTTGGATATATCAACAAAGTTGAAATGGTAAATTGGCCACCGTAAATTGGCCACCAATTTACCATTTCAACTTTGTTGATATATCCAAATTATTTAGTCACTCCCACCGACGCAGCCCCAAACAGTTTCTTTCGAAACTATCAGCCTTTAGAGATGAAATGTTTTCTATTTCATTTCTAGGCTGTCTTGTGCAAACCAGAAGCTTATTAACGTACGTAATTCTTAAATCGCCAAAAGAGCCTCGACCACGGGATAAACTTTCAAATATTTTATTGGGATTGTACAGGGCTTTGATCTTAGCTTCTTTACTTAGGAAACGTAGTCTGACTATCAGAGTTGGTCACCGCAAGTTTTCCTTTGGTCAAAATGTCTCATTACGCTTTACCGGGAAAATATGACTTTTCTCGGAAATCGATGAAGGAAAAAGGACGCATCGGAGTGGGGTAGAGAGAAAGAGGAAAGCGAAGCGGGTAGGGGAGGGGATAGAAAAGAGTGAAAGGAAGAGAGGGAGTGAAGCAGGCTATTTCAAAGGAGATCCAGTTACTGTAACACAAATGGGTTTACAGTTGCCTTTACTTAAACCTGCGCTCACCTTAACAGATATTATTCATAGGAGGAACAACTCACTCTGTTTGTGAAATAACGGACCTTATTACATCGCTCGCAGCACCCGTGGGCAAGATGAGGCGAATCCTATGTTCTGATTGCCTACCCGAGCGGGAAAGATGGGCCCATCTTGCCAGTTATGGATTGCCCGCATTGATCTCGCGGATGAAAAAAAAAATAGAAATAAAACCAACTTCGTAATTCTTAGACAATTTCGGCGATGTGAACGCAAAAAGGGGCAGAAGATAGTCAAAGAAAACAGAAACGACTCTTGTAAGTTTGTTGTGCTACAAACACAGATGGCTTTCTTTCCCAGTTCACTTTTAATTTTTAATCATGCGAAACCCTTTTGCGATATAATAAATCCTTTATTAACCAAGCTTGTTCGGTCAAGATGGCTAGATATTAGCCTTGTCCTTTTTTTTTTGCATTTTTATGGACCGAGACGAAGTCGAGGCCATAAAAATGCGAAAAAAGAACGTACTCAGCCAATATCCAACCATCTTGACCTCACGCTCACTTAATAATTCATGTTTCTTGATAGAGTTCTGGCATGAAGGAGATACATGTTTATGCAACAATAATTTGCTTGAAGTGAAGAAAATAATTTTGAAGTGGAACGCTATAACACTATTAAATATTTGAAACCTTCCCATAGTTGTCTTCAGTGTAATTTGTGCCCTATTATTAACAAAAGTATTGTTTTACTGAGTCGCTTATGAAGCATGTCACATACGGAAAGTTTGAAAATCGCCTGATTTTGGAATCTCTACTTTAGTCATGTACAATGATTTTCTTTCTTGCAGACATGTTAAAGCAGCTCAACCAGACCGTGGACCCATGCTATGACTTTTACGAATACGCCTGTGGAGGTTGGGAAAGTGAGAATGCTCTGGAGCCTGGGGTTACCCTCGTTACTGGATTCTCATTGGCTACATGGAAAAGTTACGAAGTCCTTAAAGAAGCACTGGCGAATGCAGAGAAAAATTACTCAACCGTAAGAATGGCAGTTATTGTGAATGATCTGTTTGTTTTGCTTTCTGTCAGGCTTGTGTTTTGATAGATATTTATGATCAAAATGTGATTTCTTCTCGCAATCTCAATACATTATAATGTGGACTGGTGCCGAAAAGGGGCAAGGTTATCAGCTGTAGGGCGCTATCTTAATATGACCCAAAGTTCTTTTGTTTGATCTGAAATTAAATGTCTTTTCTTCAGCTCCCTCTCTCGGGAAGAGAAAGGAAGTAGCTAGAAAGACGTGCCTTCAAATAGCATTTATGCATGGATTTGTCGGGTATAGCATCCTTGAGAATATAGCTAATCGATAAAAAAAACTCCTAACCGTTTGTGATGGCCACCTGTTTAGCTCAGGTAGCTGAGTGAGGGACTGTCGTGCGGAAGGTGTTGGTTTGGATACCTGGCTGGGTCGATGCGTTGTGTTCAGGGACAAACAACCGCCACCTGGTTAGCTCAATCGATAGAGCGCTGGACTGTTGTGCGGGAGGTCGAGGGTTCGAGTCCCGGCCGGACCAACACTCAAGGTCTTAAAATGATCGAGAAGAATATGCTGCCTTTCTATAACATCAAGAAATGGTTAGATATTCTAGTCTTCTCGGATAGGGACGAATAAGTGGAGGTCTCGTCTCCTGCAGGGTTAGGGGTAGGAGACGTTAATTTCCCACGCACGAGATGACTGTGTGATGGATGTCCTCCCCTGGGCTGGGATGGGTGGATTTAATGGGGCCGGCAGTAATTGGCGCAAGCTGTTTCGGTGTCCCTGCCTGTCGGCAAAGCTAATAAACTAAACTAAACTAAACACTTTCCTTTCACACTGCCTCTATCCACCCAATAGTATCAATGGGTACCGGTGGATTGTCATCGTGACGGAAACCTGATGAAATGCCAGGGGTTACCCTTGCGGTAGATTGGCATCCCATTCAGGGGATATTGGTGATATTCTTAGTCACTTCATGCTAAGAAAACTGGGATACTTAGCTCAGTTTAACTGGATGAGCCGCTGATATCGAGTATATATCTTCCCGCCCCACCCCTTCCCCACCTCCTACTAAGCGAAAACTCCCTGGGAACGTGGTTTAGACTTTACCTGCACCTTTAAATCCTTTTAGTTTCAACGTGGCAACATTCTACAGAGTTCTTTGTATATTGCTCTTTTCCAGAACGAAGCTGTTATGAAGACCGTCAAGTTTTACAACGTCTGTATTGACGAGGACGCGGTTGAGGCCCGAGGAGATGATCCGCTCAAGAAGCTGATTGACGAGATGGGTGGATGGAGTGTGACGGGTAACATGGTGCCTCTTTCGTCCATGGCCATCACAGAGAGAATTGGAAAAGTGTCCAGGGAACTGTTTATAAAGCCATTTGTTGATGTGAAAGTGTCTGTCGATCTCTATGATTCAAATAAGCACATTTTAGAGGTAAGCTCTCGGTCAGTTTATCGGAGACCCTTAATTGTTAATATTCCTTTGTCACAGCCCTGGTTTATTTAAACGACCAGCTTAGGCAGGCATCGGGTGAAGATAGTCTTGTAGCCAGACTGTCCGTGGCCAAGCAGGCATAGGGTGAAGATATAAAGGCTGAAAGTTTGTAAAGAAACTGTGGCGCTGCGTCGGTGGGAATAACAAGGTAATTTGGTTATATCATAACCAAATTATAACGCAACATACATACTTCACAAAAGCCGTGTAACGGTAACAGTGTCCTACATCTCAATGAGCGTGTTGTCCGTTCGAAGAACGTTCTTGTGAAGGCTTCCGGTATCTTTCTCTTATTATTTCCATTTAGTTGGAACTATGCTGGTACCCTGTTAAGTTCTGTGTATAAGACATATGGGGGCCCTCTTTCTATACCTAGATTCAACTAAGAGTGCTTCGCCCCAACGGAACGAAAACACAACACGATCAATATGTTAGTGCCAGACCCTCACACTCTTATTGCTTGAACCGGTATTTAAGTAAAGTATTAAGGACTAAGCGCATGTGATTCCGCCGACGCTTTCAATCTCGTCACGATTTCGCCACGTCACGTTTTCGTCCGCGATATCCGTATTGGGAGAAGCCGCTGAAACAATATGGCGCCAGGTAAATATGGCGATCGTAAAATCGTCGCTTTGTTTTACTACAATTATCCACGGGAGCTTTAAGTTTTCTTTTAAAAAAAAGCCCTTTTACCTTGCAATTTCAAATGCAGAGGGGACAAAAGGTTAGTCGCCTGCTGGCGACCAGTTCTAAAATTCTGGTCGCCAACACCTAATTTTTGGTCGCATTGGCGACCAGTCAGTCGCAATTTCGGACCCTGTTACAGAGCAAAAAGACTGCATTTGTGTTGGTACTATAACGAAATTTAGACCGCGATGGATTCTTCTCTCAGATTCTCTTGCACTCTTGGCCAAGGTGCGTGGCACAGATGGTGATATTTCTGTACATCGCTTCACCCTTCAGAAAGAACTCTGACTTTCACTGATCACCGTTTTGAAGGAAGTAATATTTTTCAAGCGTCTTTCGCAAGGCCTAAATAATAGATGAGGCAAAAATTGTTTTCAGTTGTCTCAACGGCCGGCCATAGATTTCCTCAGCAGCTGCGAGCAATGCGCGATTTCCTTTTACATAAATGTTCTTCGAGCAAGATAAGTCTCCAACTGATTTACAAAGCCTACAACAACTGATATTTATCGTGGTGGAAGATTTACTGATCTTTTTTGGGCGTCTGCTAAATATTCCCAGTTAACATCATTCGGCTCGAATGACAAGCTACGCTCATAAGTGGAGAGAAATTCCCACTTATCTGCCCCTCCCTCAAACCGCTAATTTGTAATCTGCTAAAATCTGGAAGGCACGTGACCAGTCTAAACCAGGGTCTCTCATCTTTTGCTCCAGGGGACGGTAAGTTGAGAGAGCCTGGGAACGAATTTTTTTGTGACCTCGATATTTTTCAACGCTTTCCACAAGGAAAAGCGTTCATAGGAAGCCTGTTATTAAAGCATGCAGAGACGGTTCAGCCCGTGCATACAATTCATTGTTTCTCCCTAGTGCTAACTAATTACTGTATTACACTGTATTACACTGCTAACTAATTACTGTATTACTGTATTACACTCCTATCTAACTCGTAATTACACTCAGATTTAATCTGAAACGTTTCTGCATGATGGGTCCTCCTTTTGATTGCAGACAAGGTTAAGTGTTGGTATATTCTTCATTCAGTTCTGTCACTGCTGATTTCATTTGATCATTCATTTTTCAGTTTTCACCGGGAAAGCTCGGAATGCTTCCGTCATACTACAGAACGAATACCCGCGATTATCAAACCGTAAGTCGGGATCTTTTTCATCAACACACGGGCAAGCTGGCTACGCAATTTAAAGGGTCCATCCACGAAGTTCTTTTTATTTTGCCTCGCTTTAAATTGTTGTTGTAATTATGTTTTTGTTCTTGTTCTTTTTCTGTTTTGGTTAGTTTCTTTCGGTACAATATAGGGGCCCACCGATTTTTGTCTTGAGAATGCAGTGGGCTGACGGTTAACATTTTGAAATCCGGACGGGAAGGCCCGGATTTGGGACCTTCCTGGGTTATTGTTTCGTGTTCTTCGGCAAGACATTGACTCGCGCAGTGCCTCTCTCCACCAAGGAGCAGAAATTGTTACCAGTAAAATGTCAGGGAAATCTTTCGTGAAAGGCTGAGGGAGGACGGGGGGGGGGGGGGGGTGTGTTAAATTGCAATGGACTGCAATGGACTGCTGTCACGTTCAATGGTAGAAGTTGCAATACTCCAAGGCTCTTCCCACCACATAAACCTTAATAAAGTGAGGCTGAATTGGCCATTTATATTTGTTCTAGAACAGACCCCTCCATTTATAAACAATTCTTTCCAGGACAGCCTTCGCCAATAACATGGCTATAAGCGTCCGCTGGTTACACCGTTTGCACATATAATATAACTCTGTTGTTTTAAATAGATTAGGGAAGCTTATAAGACGTACATGAAGACAATCGCCAAATATCTGGGAGGAGGTGCAGACTCTGATGCCCAGATGATGAAGGTTTTTGACTTGGAGACTAAGATAGCCAATGTAAGTATTATCTTTAGACATCATCTGGCTCGTGTGTTTTGTCGTTTTCTTTCCCAACCGGACCGTATAGACAACTCGCGTTACTGATTCTCTATCATAGAATAGATAGCGTAGCCAATTAGATTGGAATTCCACGTAATATGACTATCTCATGCCTTGGGAAAACGAAAGTTTTTTTCATCGCTCTCTCTTGAGCTCGAATTAGGATTCCATGAGTTATTTTTCGAAATTGGCCCATTTTCCCAAGTACATAATAAGGCATATAACAAAAGGAAATACTTGACAGTAAGTTTTCAGTTTCGACTGAATAAATTGGTAGCCAGTTAAGAGGAAAATAAACTGCGAAACGTTTGACGAGGTCTTACCACCTTCGAGATCTGGCCCCAGTGTATACTTCAAGACGCGGTCCTCCAACGGATTAGTTATTGAAATGAAACGATAAATATGTGGTGGATGGAAATATTTCTTGACGTCAGCGGCGCAGTTTCGGTCAGCAACGTCAAAATGTATTTATTCAAGTCATTTTTGTCCGGCCTCACAGCTCCACCTCTGTCTTGAGGTACGCTACGAAACGTAGGTTAGATGAGGTGGGAAAAACAAAAAATTTGGCTTATATATTTGCTCATCTCTCGAGCTTGGTCGTTGAGCCTTTTAGAACGTGATTTCCTTTGTATTTACAGCTGAGTCAAGATGATGAAGACGGCTCCATCATAGAAGAGTTAAAGAAAGACTTGCCACCAGGAGCGATTGTCGGGGACTACAGGTTAACAATGGAACAGATCAGCGAAACAACAAAGATAGACGTGAGTCCAGTACTTGTTTGCTGCTTGCCTACTTTTTTTTGTCTTTATTTTTGTTTTCAGTGTAGTTCTGAGAGGAATACCAGAGGAGCAAATCACGCTGAAATGCTTCGTAAATCTGTGACAGATGTGAATCAAGGCTGATTGGTCTTCTTAAACTTGATGAGCCCGAACACTGCCGAAGTTTTACCCTTTTTAAAAACACAGCGGTCAAGCGTCTGTGCATGTACAAACGTTCAAATGACTAGGTTTGGCTGGATAGCATGCTCTTAGGCTATCAGAGCCAAGTCTTCTCAGCAGAATTTGAAACAACCACCCAAGCTAATAAGACGCGTTGATGCGAAATATAACTTTATTTTTCAATAAAGCTGAACGCAAAATTAATTAATTATTATTATTATTATTATTATTATTATTGTTATTAGTACTATAATAAGATTGTGATGTTTTTGTTTATTGTTTTTTTTTTTTTTTGATTTTGCAGCTTGGAGAAATTGTTGCTCTGGTAAACGCAGTTTTTGAGAGGCAAGATCGCACATTCCAGAAAGATGAGAAAGTGATTGTATACCCCCGGTCAAAGTATTACACAGAACTTTTTTCGCTGTACACGAACATCATCAAATCGTAAGCACCGAGTTGAACAAATAGGTATCTTTTATTTCATTAATTTAAATTGCCTTGCTTGAAGTGTTCAAAGGAAGAGGAACGGAAGGGGTCAGAAAAGTGGACCGGTATTCGGCCATTTTTATACAGTGAAACAGTTTACGACACCGGTATGATATGGTTGCCACAAAGGACAGATTAACCAGATAAAGTTATTTTCTTAGTCATTATTTATGCCAGCGCCATTGCCGTAGCCATTGCCTTTGCCTTTTCTATTGCCATCACAAATATCGATGCCATCACCATGACCGTTTCTATTGCCATTGTCATTGCCTTTTCAACTGCCTTTCTATTGCCATCGACGATGCCATTGCCGTTGCCATTTCCTTTGTCAATGCTCTTTTTGAATCTCTTCTCTAAAGAGACCCAACGGTTCTCGTCAATTACATTATGTGGCAAGTCGTTAATAACTTTGTGAAGATAATGCCCAAAAGATACAGAGATGCCAAAGAACAGTACACCGTTACCATCTTTGGCAAAACAACAACATATTGTTGGCAGCAGTGTATTGATGATATGCAGCAGGTGTTTAAAATGCCTCTTGGATTGCTGTTCGTGGATGCTTCATTTGACGAAAGAAGCAAGGCTACGGTATGTCAGAAACGAAAAGTTGATAGAAGGATTAAGATCATTTATCGAGTTGAAATGCAGTTTTAACAAAGTATTATCATTTGTCCTAAGATTCAGTCAATTCTGATGTGGATTACGATTTTTCTATTGCATGCCGCTGATCTTTTTCACAGGCTAGAATATGTTGAACTCCGAGTAGTTCGTAACTACAAGCATGAGGCATTATAAACCTGCGTCACGTATTTAGCTGTAGATGTGAAGCCTTTAGATACTGGTTTTTTTTTGGTTTTTGTGGTTTTTTTTTCTAATAATTTCATTTACATGCAAACTCGAAAAAGACGTACGTTAACGAACACCACCTAAGTCTTGCTTCTCGACTACCAAGGATATTTTACAAATCTTAAAAAGTCTTACAAATGTTGCAAAATTTATCTTGAGCGTAATGATGACCTTGTCCCTCTGCTCTTCGCAGTTCTAATCTGTCCGTGCCTGAAATCGTCTTGACTCTAGAAACTCTAGAAAAGTTTGATTGAAGTAGTAACAAGCAAACAGGCAGAATTGATAACGTGTAAATATAATTTACATGCTCTGTAGGGGAAAATTAAGTTTTTTCAGTTAATTAACTTGATGGCACGAGATTATGGCTCGTCCTATCTGGAGACAAAATTATCATTAATTACTCACTGTGAGTTAAAAATACAGTGTTTTCTTGATTCAGATAACACAAATGACAGAGTTGATCAAAGAAGAATTTATCAGCGGCCTCGACTCATTGGAATGGATGTCTTCCTCGACAAAAAAGAACGCAAGAATAAAGGTGCGATTCTCTACAACCAAAGCATTTCCCAATTAGTCTCAATTTTTCCTGCTCAGCGTCAGCAGAAGTCCTTCAGTGTTACCAGTTTTAAAAATAATATTTTGAAGGCAATGAACAATGGGGATAGTTGAGCCGGAAAAATAGACCCATTTCTTGACTCGATAGACAGAAGCAAGACGAGCGAATTGCTCATATTTTTGAAGGCTAATCGAGGTTGCCCGCTTATTGATGCTTATAAGGAAACATTTGCAGTGTGTTGTCTCCTTTTCAGGCCAACGCGATGGCTGAAGATATTGGCAACCCTGACTTTATAAAGGATCCAACCAAGCTAGCTGCAACAATTAAAGATGTAAGCTGTCAATGGAGACAAAATTTTTGAAACCTTCTAAGTAAAAGGAATTATTATCCAGCTGTGCTTCGTAGAGTACAATTAACGCCCAAAAAGAGTACAAATATCACGCGGTATTTGTACTTCAGAGAGCGTCACGTACTCCCGTAAATAAATGTCTGCACTGAAATTGCAATTTGGCGTGTTGGATAATAAATCTCATATTAAACGCATTGTTGTGTAGTATCGCTGAGTATTTTTACTCGTTGTTAGTATTTTGACTCGTGAAAATACTCAGCGATACTATGTAACAAAACGTTTAATAATAATAATAATAATAATTTTATTTATATAGCGCTAAAATCCAATAATTGTCCAAAGCGCTACCTAATTACAATATAAAATATAAAAATATTTAATATAAAATATCTACAATATACAATATAATTCAAATATAGCCTAAGTTATCTACTATATAAATCAAAAACATCTCAAAACAAAACGAATCTCATAACCTATATGCTAACTTAAATAAAAAAGTTTTAAGGGATTGCTTAAAAGTTGCCACTGAAGCACATTTCCTAATCTCTAGAGGTAAATCGTTCCACAATTTAGGTCCTGCAATAGAGAAAGCTCTGTCTCCATATGTTTTCAATCTGCTTCTTGGAACCACTAAATATTCTTTACATGAAGAACGCAATGACCTAGAGTATGTTTTAAAATTCAAAAGGTCAGAAATATAGGAAGGTGCAAGGCCATGAAGGGCCTTGTATACCAATAAAAGGACTTTAAAAGGACTTTAAGATATATGTAATCCCCTTGAGGTCCATCGGCTTGGAGAATACCGCTCTAGGCACAAAATGATTGAAATAAAAACCCACTGAAACTAGAATGCAATTACCTGCAATCACTCTATATTTGAAAAAAAAAATTTTTTTTCGGTTTTTCCTCCATACTTTGTTTTCTTAGTATTTCAAGGATCTAGATTAAAAAATAATGGCTAATTTATTTCTGATTAAATTATATAAAAAAAAGAAAAGAAAACTCGTGTTTTCTCGACAATAAACATGATTGAAGTATTGTTCTTAAAGATTAAAGGCCCATTTTCATCCGAGATCCTTTGCAGTCGTTTGTTTTTGTTTTGGAATCGCGCTATTGTTAAATGGCGAACTCTGATAGTCATTCACAAACACTATTAAAAAGAAAAACAAAGATTTGGTGAAGAACACAGTAAAAAAATTTGCAGCTAAATATTTGAGACTGAAAAATCATAAATCGAGTCTGTGTATAAAACTTGTACAAAGCTTACTTGATGTTGAAGGAAATTGTTCGGCTTCAATACTAAATAAAATATAAACAAATGACCAATATTGGCCAAAACTGATTTAATTTACGCATTTCAATTATAGAATAATGACTTGTACAAATGACATCGCTTACATACATATCTCAGGATTTCAAGTAAAAATCAGTCAAATAAATATTCTCACCTCGAAAAAATCTCCCCAGAGTCTCTAGTTCCATCGTAGGAACAATGCAATAACATTTCTGCAAAAGCACTGTCTGTAGTGTGACCGAAACCCATTGTTGTTTTCCTTTCCCTCCATAAATCATACACAGACTCTCGAAGTCGAATAACCTTTGCCGAGCCGGGCAGACCCGGCCTTCCTCTAGACCGCTTCTTCGGCTGCATCAACTTTTCAAATGACGTTTTTCACCGTCATACATGTAAGAATTAAAAACTATTTACTGATATGGATACTACGATAGTTTGTTCGCACATGATTCAAGATGGAACTTTGAAAGCCCTAATTAGTAAGATGGAAGAAGATATCAAAGCGATTCCGCAACTTCGAGGAAAATAGCGTATTTTTCATATATAAAAAATTATCTGGGCGCGCAAGGCATCTCGGTTGAAAATAGGCCTTTAAAAATTAAAGAATTGTCTTTCTCACTCGCTCTTTTATTGAAGTTGTATTCAGAACAAATTCAGCTAATTAGCATTTGTACTATTTTTTTACCTTATTTGCGTCACCTCGTTCATACGAAAAGTGTTCTCGCTATTTTAGAATTTTTCTTTCTTTCACAGCTTACAGTTGGTGAATATCTCTTTGAGAATACAAAGAACGCTTTAACGTTTGTAGCAGACGAAACATACGGCTCATTGGACAAGCCTGTGGATAGGGACCAGTAAGTAAAAGCTCTTCTCTTTTCTCCTCCGGAAATTAATCAATCAGTAGAGATTAAACCGAGAATATAAAGAACTCTCTTATGTTTGCAGTAGACGAAACATATGGTTTATTGGACAAGCCTGTGGATAGGGACCAGTAAGGAATATCTCCTCTGCTCTCCTCTCCTCCATTTTCCTTTGTATCTAAGAGCCTCATGCTTCTTGGGCATGGGCGGTGGTTGAAAACGCAAAGTGATCTCAAATTTAAAAGAAAAATGTGATCGTCTCTCCTACGATATGGTCAGTTGGGATTTGGATCGCGACGTTTCGACTGCATACTGCTAGTCTTCTTTAGGCGCGTACTCAGTCGACCTCATTGCCTAACGTGTTGTCTATCACGATGAATAACCACAACCTATTTTATGATCTCAAATTGCTTTCAGGTAAACTTGATCAAAGTCGGTTGACTTGTCTTTTGACAGCTCTTTCTCTTTCTTTACGACTTTAGATGGTTTATGGGCCCATCCCAAGTAAATGGCTACAACTCATTCAGGCAAAACCGAATCGGCAAGTTTCCAAGTCTTTTTATACTTTTCAGTGAAGTTACTAGTACATTGTAGGTACTTAAGTTTTCATTTGTAGTGATGACCTACAACCTCGGACAAAACCTGTTGAGAAACATTACAAAAATACCTATTTTTTGCACTCACTCTGAAAAAAATGCTTACCGTCGCAAATTAAAAGATTGTTTCCCCCCTCCTCTATTGCAATGTTATTTGCGGGAACACAAGAAATGCATGCTTGAGCTGTTAAGCCCCAACAACATTGTACCAGGGGTGGGGAGGAGGGCAAGTTTGTTCCTTTTGGAAACGATTGTTGCATGGCGGGAAATTAAAAATTGCATCGAAATGTCTCAACAGTTTTGTCCGGAGTTGTAGCTCCCCTGTTACACCTGAGGAATCTGAAGGTCATGAGGACTCAGAAATTTTCATTGTCCCATTATCGTGACATAACTGAAACCATCTTTCTTCATTGTTTTTTCTTTTGTAGTATGTTTTTACTCTTAACACAAATTACATAGTTTTTGTAGTATACCTTTCCTTAAATGAAACAGGAAGTGTTGGTTGGAACTTTGTAAAATTCTTTTTGGAGCGATACGTACCTTGTTAATCTATTTTGGAATTTATGGTAGGAGATAGCGTTAGTTAGAGAAAAATTCCAAAAAAAATTACCCCTCCCTCTCATTCCATCTGGTATAGAATAGATGCACGCTCTCCTTTGAATCTTCAGTGATTCCTTTTGAATCAGCGCGTTCCGTTTTCAAGCGTTGTTTGCTCATTTTCTTATTTAGGCAACGATTAATGTATTGAAACGGGAGCCCATCAAGGACGTCTGATTTAACTGAATCCTTGACCGGCGCCAAATTCAAGTTAGTCGGGGTTCTACTGACTGCTTGAGAGCTTTAAGGTCATTAGTCAGTAATGGAATGATTTAACACCATAGATATAACACTTTCTGATTTTTAACTTTTATTTTCAGTTTTCCTAGCGGCCATTCTGCAACCACCTTTCTACAATCCAAACTACCCCAAGTATGTTATAATGCCTATTTGTTGTTTGCTGTCAGTTTTGTTCGTAGACATTTCAATTACGAACCTTACACTCTCAGTCTGCAACAAAACTTTTCTGCCTAATCTTTGAGTAATGAACATGTAAAAAGGACAAGCCAGCCTCAGCTCTAATTTTTAATCTTAAATACAAATTCCAAATTAATTTCATTGAACAAGTCAATACAATTAATTTTAGGACAGCTCAAACCAGAATATAACATTCGTTAGAATAGGCCGCCTTGATTATTATCTAGTTAATTCGTGAAAGAGATAAGATAATTACGAAAAACATTGGCTCTGAAGTTATCATAAAAAAAGACAAACAAATTAGCAATTTCTTACGAAAAAATTCGCACTGAACTTGCCATAACTTAGAGACTTCTGGCAACCCTCGTCGCGATGCCGCATGTAGATTGTGTTAGAGAGAGACATGGAAAAAGAGAAGGACAGGAAAACAAGCTAGTTGATAGTAATAGTCATTTTTTTGGCAGATATCTGAACTATGGTGGAATTGGTATGGTGATTGGTCACGAGGTCACTCATGGATTCGACGACAATGGTGCGTTATCAATAGTCCATTTTACAGTTATATGCTGGGTTGCCAAGCCTCTTCAGAGAAGTGAGGCTAAGGGTGACCTTGTTATGATGCAAATGTTGCTGCTTTTTAAATGTAGATTACTTTGTTATCATGCTAACTAGATACTGGTCTCTATCACAACAAGGTCACCTTCAGCCTCACTCTAAATCAAATGTAGATTACTTTGTTATCATGCTAACTAGATACTGGTCTCTATCCCAACAAGCTCACCTTCAGCCTCACTCTAAATCAAATGTAGATTACTTTGTTATCATGCTAACTAGATACTGGTCTCTATCCCAACAAGCTCACCTTCAGCCTCACTCTAAATCAAAGGCGTGGCAATTCAATACACAAATGTTAAAATGGCCAATTGTGGACTTCCCTATTTTAGACTTTCTCTCCCTTTAAACTGAATTTTATGCTATAGTACGTGCTTTTGTTTTAAATGAGTCTTGAAACACTTTGTGTAACCTAAGGTAAAGCTATTTTGCCAATGCCAATGGCTGGCTGTTTTTTCGGCGGGAAATTGAGAAAAAGGGCGGGTACGTCCACAGACATAAGTTGAACACGTTTATTACAGAATGGAATGTGCCGAAGTGCCTCCCGTAAACGGTTTTGCAGTACTTATCCACTAAAAGATTTACTTTTCTCAAGGGTAACAAAGCAATATAGTTCTCTTTAACGCGTGCCTCCACACTCTCTGGTTTACTTATAGGAAGGATATTTGACAAGGATGGCAATTTAAACAATTGGTGGTCGAAATCGTCAAATGCTGGATTTTCTTCACGAGCAAAATGCCTTTCGGAACAGTATTCACAATTTGAAGTTTATGGGAAGAAGGTAACATGACTTCTTGTGTCACGTGGCGCTTAGGCTTTTTCATATTAACTTTTCGTAGCATTCTTCAGTGTGGCCAAAACGGCCACTACTCGCCAAAATGCCCAAATGGCTACTAGTGGCCAAAATTCCCAAACGGCCACTAGCTAGTGGCCAAAATACCAAAATGGCCACCAGTGGCCAAAATGCCCAAACGCCCACAAGTAGCAAAATTGTAAAAACGGCCACTAGTGGCCAAAATACTAACACGGCCATTATTAGGCAAAATTCCAAAACGGCCACTTGTGGACAAAATGCTAAAACGGCTACTAGTAGCCAAAATGTAAAAACGGCCACTTGTGGCCAAAATGTCGGAACGGCGACCACCAGTAGCCAAAATGGTTAAACGGCCTCTATTCCCCAAAGTGCCACACCGTCATATAGAATTTATTAGTTTGCATAAGTGAGCTGTGTGGGCCTTCACCAACTCAGTCTATCGAGCCCATATCGCTCCTTTATTCTCCCAGCTAGGAATTCCAGATATTTTGGAACTCAGTACGTTTGAAATCGCCAAATGCATATTTTATTATGAAAATAATTTCTTGCCCCCACTGCTGCTTTGTAACGAATAGCTAAATTCACAACTATGGTACCAAAACAGCCATTGATTATCGAACGCATTTGTGCCGTACAAATCTGAAGCAATTCACAATTCTCAACCAAGGTCCTAAAATATGGAACTCTCTCCCTATCCTAGATAGTCACTCATTCGTGAAACTGTCGTAGCTTTAAGTCAAAAATGCCGGAGTTTTTACTTAAATAATCACTGAATTAACCAAGCCGCACATTCGCAGCACTTTTTCTTTACTTGCCGGATTTATAATTGTAAGTGAGATGGCTCTCCCATAAACCTGGTGGCTTCTTGGGTCTCCTCGACTCCTTATACATATAGCTGCTAACAATCTCCTTTGAGGTAACGAGTTTTGTTTCTTTACTATTTTCCATATCCAGATAGACGGCAACCAGACGCTGAACGAAAACATAGCTGACAACGGTGGACTCAAAATGGCTTTTAAAGTGAGATTCCTTGATTGATTATCAATGAAGCTAGAATACCTAGCCGGATGTTCATTTTGGCTGTTGTGTTTAAAGGGGGCTTTCTGATATTTGTAGATCTGCAACAATTTTTTGGTGTTTTGTGTCGTGCATACATAGACAAAATCTCGTTCAGTATATAAAGGTATCCAGTTTGTTTTGTTTTCGCTGTTATTTCATATAAATCTGTTTCCATTTCCTCTATTTTAAAACTTCTTAATGTAATTTTTCCCTTAATTCAGGCTTACGAATCGTTGGTCGCAAAAGAGGGCACCGAGGGCGCCCTCCCAGGGCTTGGTTTAACTGAAGAGCAACTGTTCTTTATTGGATTTGCAAAGGTTGGTGTAAATCAATTCATGATCTACATTTATCGCGAGTGTACTTTTAAACTAGGTTTTATCAACATTTGGTGTATACCACACAGCTGAATAGCGCTTTTCGCGCAAGCTGAGTGGCTGGTGCAGAGGTTATTAGCGAGTGCCATTCACCTCCTCTTCGCGAATTAAAACATAATGGGAAGCACACTGTTGAAGCTACTTCGTTTTCTCTTATTTCAAGTATCTCGAAAGTATTTAGTTCGTGAACAAAACTAACGTTTACTTTTCTTTAGCCGTGGTGCAGTATTTACAAGAAAAAGGCAGCTCTTCACCAGCTTCAAACAGACTCTCACACATTCCCCAAGTACAGGTGAGTTAAAAAATTTTATCCACGGCACAATTTTCTGTTATTTTTTGTCTTATTTAATCCTTTGGTACGCTAATCCTGTTTTTTTTTTTTACTTTCAGGCTCTTTGGTCCTTTGCACAACTACGATAAATTCGCAGAGGCATACAAGTGTAAACCAGGATCTCCTATGAACCCTGCAAAAAAGTGTACTCTTTGGTGATTCAAAGTTTCTAGATAGGTGCAGTTATTATGAGATGACTTTTTTTCTTAGTCCAAAGATAAGTATCATTAAAGAAAAAGCAAAGCTCAGTCAGTGGTCAGTCAGTGTGATTCTTCAAGTATTCCCTTAATGATAGATCCATGAAATATTCTGAAATTAATTTCTTAAAAGTTTTTTTTTTCCCTAAGCTGGATCCAGTTACTTTGTTTAATTATGAGTTATCTCGATTATGCGCCAAATAGTTTTGTAATTAGTTAGGTTAATTTGTATCTCAACAGATATAGAGGTTATTTTAAAAATTTTGAGTGTGATTAAAAAAATTTTGTGTTCTATATTTGCGGCATTGCTGTTAATTTTTGTAAGGGAATCATTCCCAGGATATCTATTTCTCGGGCTTTTTTTGTCACAGTTTGGTTGTTTGTCTTCTTGAGGAGGGAGTATTCAGGTCAACAAGCGTGAGGGCTTTAAATTCATCTTGACGAAGACAGATGCTATTTCAACGGTATTGAAATTTCTCTGTTTCTTTAATTTGCTTTCTAAGTAACTCAGAATCGCGAACGGTAGGAGGTAAAATGACACGATTCCAGAATGACAGTGCATGTTCGACATCGGCATCTTTTTGAACATTGAAGTTGTACGTTCAGTTATCAATTCCAAAGGAAATAAGACTTCAACTTAGTACAATAGGCTTCAATCCGCCTAAAAAGAAAAACAACTTTTCAACTGCCGTTAAATGCATCCGCGTGTCCAAACAAAATGACCCACAGTTGGGAAGGCGAAGTAGAAGGAATTAGTGGTACACGCCTGGACGCGGGAAGAACACACTGGGAAGCTCGTAAAAGGGGATTCGCGCGTGTGACTTATAAAAGAAAATCCGCATAATTTAGGTTATAAAGAGGTAGTTCTGACTCTATTTTAACACGTTGAAAGCATAAAAACAAAGAAAATGGCCTAGAAAAGCCCCGATTTTTGTATGCCACTATCTTTAAACTGTAAAGCTTAAAAACAAGCAGTTTTGTTGTTTTCCTTGTTGTTTTCTAATCAAGTAAAGCACTAACATTTAGTAGCAATTTATGCTTTCAAACAATAGGCCGGGGTTAACAGTTCATGTCCCTTCCCTTCTTGAGCTAATTCGAAAAAGTTAAACAGACAGCGTGGGATAATTAGATATTCATGACGTCGACATCGAGGTGGTAAGACAGGTCACGAAGTGTTTGATCTTTATTAGCTAAGGGTGAGTCAGAGAGAAAACTTCAACATCAAGTCGGAAGGGTAATTACCATTTTCCAAATCACTTATGTGTTTTTACCAATATCATGTAAGTTTAAATGCAAGAACCCAAATCATTTAAACCCAGTGGTTACAAACGCAACCAAAAACAGAAAAAAAATCGAGTGACCCAAACATGCATGTAATTGGTGTGTCGTTCCTGCAGTTTACATGCAGAACTATAACGTGTGGTGAGCGTTTGAAAAAAAGTAATTCAATCATTTATAATCAGTTATTTAACCTCAATTCAAGCTTTAACTTGATTTTATCAGCTTTTCGTAAATAGTCACATCTAAGAATACTTCCAGAGCATGCATCGATACTCTTTCACTCAAAACTCTTCGCGAACGTTTCAAGGGGATCGTACTAAATGGGTTTTATGAAAAAATCTAAATCAATAATCACTTCAATTATAATCAGTCGATGTAACTGGCAAAAGTCGAGTCAAGACTTTGTTAACAGTATTCATTAGAATATTTGATTCAGAGCGGAAAGCTGAAAAAGAACTTGTTCAAATTTCTGATCGTATCTGGAGAGGATTTTTGCTTCCAGAAGACTCACAGATATGAAAACTGCAGCATAATCCCAAACGTATTATGATAAAATCTTCCAAGTGATTCTAGGAAACATTTATCTTTTCAGGAGATGAGGGAGCAGCTGTTCTCATCTTGTTTAAACAATCAAATAATTGATTTTCTCAGAAAAAAAGTAAGAAAAAATTCTGAGGTGTTGGTCTGAAGTTTTCACTCTAATGAACTCAGATTTCGTGTCGGTATCATTATTTTATTGGAGGAGTAGAAACTTTTTAGAAGGTTACACATATTAATTGGCTAACTCGGTTGAAACCAATTACCCTAAGGGTTTCTTTTCCACAGAGTCCTAGGCTTGGAACTTTCCACAAAAAAAAAAAAAAAAAAAAAAAAAACGCTTGACTGATCAATAAGAACACATTTTGAGGTAGTGATTCGAAGTTTTAACTCTGAACCGTTACGCAGTAAAGCAAACTGGAGCTTTTTAGTGTTGATCTGAATGAATATGCCACGACTGCCTCTCGGTTAGCTCAATGGATAGAGTGCTAAACTGTTGTGCGGGAGGTCGAGGGTTCGAGGCCCGGCCGGACGAACTCTCAGGGTCTTAAAATAATTGAGAAGAATATGCTACCTTTCTACAACATCAAGAAATGGTTAGATATTCTAGTCTTCTAGGATAGGGACGAATAAATGGAGGTCCCGTCTCCTGCAGGGTTAGTGGTAAGAGACCTTAATTTCCCAAACACGAGATTACTGTGTGATGGATGTCCTCCCCTGGGGTGGGATGGGTGGGTGTTTTCTACACTGAAGGGGCTATCCTGTATAAATACTACTCTACTCTACTCTATTGAAGCCAGATGGATTTGTTGAGAGAGAGTGGATGGAGTGTAAGTACTCCATCCTTTCTGAGGTAATAATCTGTAATTTCTCTCGTTCGTAGATACTTAACTCTCAAACACTCCTAGTGCAAACAAATGGGGTACTTTCTAGAACGAAGGAATTTTGACAAAGACCTCGCAAAAGAATGAACTTGATAGTATACTGACTCACAGTAACAAACCGCTGCGATAAACAGCAAGCGAACGAGCGAGTAGAGATGGTGTATCAATAAAAGCAATTAATTCGAAAACTGTCAAACAGTACTGAGGGAAATTAGGAACAACACATTCCAATTCCATTTTGTTAACATCATTTACTTCAGATTTGCAATCCCGAGAGATGTTCACCATTCTTGCCCTCTTCGTCCTTTTCTTTGCAATTGGTGCGCTAGAGGCCCATTTTACCTGCAAAGGCACCGGCTATAAAGGGAACTTCAGCGAAGAGCGTCACCTGATCAATAACAAAGCACTCATTACGTATATATGCACGATCCTTCGCAGTAAAGCACTATTTGAGCAATAGTGAAAATCAGACCTGAAAAAAATTTCAGGCCTGTACGGGATTTGAACCACTGACCTCTGCGATACTAGTGCAGCGCTCTACCAATTGAGCTAACAAGCCAACTGGGAGCAGGCCATCAAATTAATTCAACATAAACCCGTAGATGATAAATCAAACAACAACAAACATATGAAACATATGTATGAACTGCGGTTATGAAACGTATATATGCACGATCCTTCGCAGTAAAGCACTATTTGAGCAATAGTGAAAATCCCACCTGAAAAAAATTTCAGGCCTGCATATATACGTTTCATAACCGCAGTTCATACATATGTTTCATATGTTTGTTGTTGTTTGATTTATCATCTACGGGTTTATGTTGAATTAATTTGATGGCCTGCTCCCAGTTGGCTTGTTAGCTCAATTGGTAGAGCGCTGCACTAGTATCGCAGAGGTCAGTGGTTCAAATCCCGTACAGGCCTGAAATTTTTTTCAGGTCTGATTTTCACTATTGCTCAAATAGTGCTTTACTGCGAAGGATCGTGCATATATACGTTTCATAACCGCAGTTCATACATATGTTTCATATGTTTGTTGTTGTTTAAAGCTCTCATTGGTCACTCGTTCCAAATTCTCACTGCGCATGCTTCTCATTAGTGTCTTTTGGCCTGCGTTTCGAGCTGTCGCTGCTTGGCTTTTCAGATAAAGGAAACAAGATTGAACTCTTGATTCAACATTTCATGGTGCTTCGTTTTCGGAGGACATTCCAATAAATCCGAATAGTCCCATGTTTTCCCGGTACCGTTTTCCACTGAGCGCTATGACACACCTTTCACAAAGCACCCATTTTCGAACTATTTTGTGAGTTTGAGAAGACATTCAGCTACATTGATTACCTCAGAGGAAACGTTTCCAGTCTCGACCTGATGGCCCATCTGTCCGCACGCAAGTTTTTTGAACGTAGTAATATCCGAGGGATTGACTGCATGGATTGCAAGGCCTTTTACTGGTCCAGGAGTTACTATGGCATGTATGCTCACATTGAAAGCACAGTGGCTGCTCAGTTGTACTGCCAATGCGCTACATGCGTGTCCTGAACAAACTCTACAGAAACCGAAGATAGCTTTGGGCACTACGGTCAAATAAATCCCACTCACATATGCGCACAAAACGATCACGCTACAACTCAGTGGTGGCTCGGTGTAACACGTTCTTCGGGACACCACAGTTTGTTCTCATCGTGAAAAAAGACGGGAGTCATTCATCGTGGTAAATAAACTTCTCGCAAAGCATAGTCGTTTGTCTTATAATTAATGCAGAAACGTGCCCATTCACATCTAAAATTACCATATCGTGAGAAGAGCGATTGTGCTTTAGTACAAGAGCCTGATCTTGTCCTTGAGCTTAGGGAATCTTTGATTATTTCGCTGAGGTAGCTCACTAGTTTACGAACTGTTAAGTGAAGCAACTTCTGGCTTTTTGTTTTGCTTTACAAGTGAAAGGTGATTGTGGCCAAATTGTGTATCAGGACCGAAGTTTAATCCTACTGATTATTTTTCTATCTAAGATCGTCATATAGTTAAACGATCTTAAAGCACTGTAAAACTTGGGTGATTTTTTGGAATTTTTCTTTCTTTACTAGAGAATATTGGATAGGGGCGAAATGTTTCATTATCCATCCCCCCTTGTATACTCATAGGTTTCGAAAGATAATGTCTTTAGAAATTGACTTGAGTTTCTGAGAAACTATTTGTCGTACATCCGCTTTAGCTTTCATATCTTACGCAGGGTAATGACTATAAAACTAAGGTATCCTCGACAATAAAAATACTAAAAAATCATTATATCTTTACTGAGGCAGACATAGTTTTGCAACTACTGACATTCTTATAACAAAAATCTTTAACAATTTCATTCATTTGTACACGGCAATATTTTTTTTTCAATGGTTTCTATAGACAAGTGTAAGTCGATGGAATACTGGCAGTCATGAAGATTATGAGAGCTTCGAGAGAGAGAAACAATAGAGGATCGCTTCTTCCCTGTAGTACAAAAACGTTTATGGTGCCAACAGCATGTGCTGAAACGTTCAAGACAAAACAATTGATTTGATCTGAAGGAATGAAAGTCTTGCATTGCACTGAGTTTCAGATGTTCGTTTGCAAGAGTAAAATGGAATTGCACGCCCTTGTTTTCCAAATTTAAACCAACATCCTCTCCAGCAATAAAGTGACTAGAGGCTAGTGACAAGAGGTATCTTGCTGAAACGTAAACCACCATGAAGAACACGAGAATAAACAACTTCTGACCATCAATGAGATTCAACTTGATATGCGATCGCATTCTCTAAACCAGTTACATGCGACAAGGAAAGATCAAGAGAATTCTATTACTGAAGAGATGATATAATGTTTGAACCAAGGGAGGCGGAGAAGCTGACATGTATTTGAGCACTGAACTAAGAAAAGTTTGAGTGTGAGAGAGCACGTGTGAGTTAAACACGGTTGGACCAATGTCACTGTCTAAGCAAATGCGCACCTACCCCTCCCCCAACCTTGCAACAGTCAACTGATAACAAGTTGGGGCTAATGTTGGGCTAAGGGAGGGGTGGGTGCATAGTTGCTCAGATACTGGGCAATGATCATCTATCAACAAGCACCGCCAAGCATGCACTTACATAGCGTTTAAACGTTAAGGCCTACTCTGGGGCCTTAAGTCGCCGTAACTTTGGGCGACTTTGGGCGATTTATGGCGACTTAAGGCGACTTAAACGAAATTGACAGAAAAAAAAACATTGCAACTTAAGGCGACTTAAGGCAACTTAAGGCAACTTAAGGTGACTTAAGGCAACTTAAAGTGATTTTATTTGACTGAAGTGATAAAATCAAAGTTAGCAACAGTCTCTGCATAAACCTTAAAAATATTTACAGAATCCCTTGCAATAAACACCATGCTCAATTTGGTTACTTTATTGTGCTCGTAAGTCACCAAGGTCTAAAATATCCAGATTTCAAATCAATTTAGCTAAAAATAATTAGACAGAATTACCACAACAGCTATTGTTAAATTATACAGTCAAAGCTAGTGAATAAATAGCCAGGAAACCAATTTAGCTTTAAATGTTTAGGCAGAATTACCACAACAGTTATTGTTAAATTATACAGTCAAAGATAGTGAATAAATAGCCAGGAAAACATCATGGGTTATCTACCCAACATGAAACAAACCTATCAAAAATAAACAAATAAAGACACACATTTTTAATTTAAGAAAAGAGCCATGATTTACATAAAACTATCAATAAATTCTCCACATAATTAAAAATAGCTTGATTATTTAATTATTTCACAAAGCCTCACAAATTATAAAAAATTGTTATCTTGGTAAACTTGTCTCCCATATTTTTGCCACTTGGACTGTCAGTTTTGGCATGAAAGTTTGGCAACTCGCATGCCTTTCCAGCAGCATCGAAAACTGGTCGGTCTTTTTCAGGGACCCAACCAATTTGTTGTTCTCCTGCCTCAGTTAGAGAAAATACTCCAATACCAGTGAGAGAGCCATATGCTAAGGTCTTTCTCCAATGTTGATCGGATCGGCAGGACCTTCCAAGCACTCAAGTTTTATTTTTTAGCCTGGTGGCAGTATTACAGGTTTAAAAGCATTCATTGTTACCGCACAACTGTTCAGTAACTAATCAGTCACGACGAAATTCTCCAAGCTGAAAGCTGGCTCTAAAGTCTCCGCCATTTTAATTCTACCAGCAACCTTTGCGCCGCTAACTAGTTTCCATGCTTCGAGGTTATTCTCACGTGCACTTTCGTCACGGGACAAAACCTAAGTCACGTGATCAGATATTTGTGGCAGCCATGTTTGCCGTAAAAAGCTTTTTTTGGCTTAGAAGTGGTTAATGTATGTGTATCATCCAGCTGACGAATATGAAATGTACGAAAAGACTATCAAAGTCTCAATGATAGATAAATATTCACACCTTTAGTAGGTTCGTCGAGCTACAAAGTTCAAATGTTTTCAGTTGGTCGAATAACGCGGAAAGTAGCTACAGATTAATGGGTTCATGCTGGAGAAATGGCCCACTTTTGTCATTCTTTTACTCTGGGTAAGTTAAGTGCATAAAATTTAGCTTCAGTTAAAGTTAGTTGATCTTTGATAATGTTATTTATACTGCTCAAGGTATAAGTGAGTGGCAAGAATTGAGCCTTTCTCCAGAATACCTTTCTATCGTTTTATCCTGATGATCTGGTACTATAGGTTTCATGTGATTCAATATTTATTGTATCCTGATGATAATACAGTATCAACCCTTTTATCAACCTTTTCATCATGAAATACAAGACAGAAATTTGTTGAAACAGATAGCTATTTTAGTAAGAAAATGGAAGAGTATACATTGTCATATTCCTACATCAGTATTGTTTACATGTAGGAATTACCCATGCCAGCATAGGGGCTAGACAGGTGCATGACTATTTCCACATGGAGTTTCTATGTATATGGAAGCCATTGCCCACCTCACAATAACAATAATTGAACTCATAGTCCATTGCAGGGTTACCTCCCCCCTACCAACCAGTACCCATATTTACACCTGGAAAAGGTGAGATACTTTGAGCTTACAGTATCTTACTTGAGAACAAAATGCAATGCTCCAACACTAGACACCAAAACTGGACTCGTGATCTCAACACATTATGATGTGGACTGGTGCTGAGAAAGGGCAAGGTTATCAGCTGCAGGGCGCTATCTTAATATGGCCCAAAGTTGCTTTGTATGATTTGCAATGAAATGTCTTTCCTTGAGTTCTCTCTCTCGAGAAGAGAAAGGAAGTTTCTGGAAGGAGGTACCTTCAAATAGCATTTATGCGTGGTTTGTTAGTTTTAGCATCCTTAAAAATATGGTTCATCGCTAAAAAAAGACTCCCAACCGTCTGTGATGACCGCTTGTTCAGCTCAGGTAGCTGAGTGAGGGACTGTCGTGCGGCAAGTCTTGATTTCGATACCTGGTTGGGTCGATGCGTTGTGTCCCTGGACAAACACTTTCCTCTCACACTGCCTCTATCCACCCAATAGTATCAATGGCCACCGGTGAATTGTCAGCGTGGTGGAAGCCTGATGAAATGCGAGGGGTTGAACTTGCGGTAGATTAGCATCCCATTCAGGGGGATTGGTGATACTCTTAGTCGCTTCATGCTAAGGAAACTGGGATACTTAGCTCGGTTTAACTGGGTGGGCCACTGACATCGAGTACAGACTTACCTACACCTTTAAATCCTTTTAGGTTCGGCGTAGCAACATTCTACAAAGTTCTTTGTATATTGTTCTTTTCAGAACGATGCTGTTATGAAGACAGTCAAGTTTTACAACGTCTGTATTGACGAGGAAGCGGTTGAGGCCTGAGGAGATGATCCGCTCAAGAAGCTGATTGACGAGATGGGCGGATGGAATGTGACGGGTAACATGACGCCTCTTTCGTCCATGATCATCACAGAGAGAATTGGAAAAGTGTCCAGGGAACTGTTTACAAAGCCATTTGTTGATGTGCAAGTGTGGGTCGATCCCCATGATTCAAATTAGCATATTGTGAGGGTAAGCTCTCGTTCATTTTATCGGAGACCCCTGTTAATATTCCTTTGTCACAACCCTGGTTTATTTAAACGACCATCTTAGGTAGGCATAGGGTGAAAGTAGTCTTGTACCCAGACTTTCAACGGCCAAACAGTCGTACTTTGCAGTTACAGTTACGCGGCAGGATCTGGGTACGAGATTAAGGTGAAAGTAATTTGGTCCCGCCCTCTCGGGCGAGAGAAGGGAGACCCTGGTTTGGGTTGGTCATGTGTTTACAAGTCTAAAAAAAATCCTCAGGGACGAGTCGTTTAGTTGCTTGATTTTCGCCTCATTTCCTTTGTCATCTTAAAATCGACGCTATCGTTGTTCAGATCGCCATGTTTTATAGCAAACTTCAAGTCGCTATATCTCGGAGTAGGTATTGTAACATCAATTTAAAACCCAAACAAGGCAAGTGTTTAGAAGCAATATATTCGGGCAGAGATATTGTGACCGATTTACCGACGAGATACGATAAATCTTTGATTTTTCATCTTCTTTCACACTTCTTCGAGAAGTTAAACAGTCAACGGCTTGTACCTTCCTTGTCATTTGGTCCAGTTGTTATTGTTGTTTCGCCTTTGAACGAAAGATCAAATAAGAAGGAGTACCGGCAGCCGAAGGTTCATTTGTGATTAAATGAGCACTGGCACGTTAAATTATGTAAACAAAGGAAAGCGAACAATACTCGCAACTCGGAAGCGGCAATAAAGTATTAGGGACTGTCGAGACGTAACTAAAAACAAACCTGGCAAAACGCTATCGAACATACGCTTGTTTACCCTCTTTTCCTTCCTTTTTTTTGCCTCGCTTTGAATTTTTGTTGTCAATTATGTTTTGGTTCCTGTTCTTGTTCTGTATTGGTTGGTTTCTTTTGGTACAATTTAGGGGTTCACCGATCCATTTCGTGAGAAAGCAGTGGGCTGACGATTAGCTTTTTGAAATCCGGGTGGGAAGGCCCGGTTTCGGGATCTTGCTGGGTTATTGTTTCGTGGTTCTTAAGCAAGACATTGACCCGCAAAGTGCTTCTCTCCCTCAAGGAGTAGAAATTGTTACCGGTAAAATGTCAGGGAAATCTTTCGTGAAGAAATGCTGAGTGGGGAGGGGTGTTAACTTGCAATGGACTGCAATGAACTGCTATTTCGTTCAGTGGGAGAAACAATTAGACTCCTAAGCTCTTCCTGTCACAAAAACCTGGATAAAGTGAGGCTGAATGGGCCAGTTAGTTTTAGAACAGACTCCTCCATTTATTAACAATTCCATCCAGGACTACCTTAGCCAATGAGATAGCTATGATCGTCCGCTTGTTACACCGTTTGCACATATAACATAACTCTGTTGTTTTAAATAGATTAGGAAAGCTTATAAGACGTACATGAAGACAATCGCCAAATATCTGGGAGGAGGCTCAGACTGATGACCAGATGATGAAAGTTTTTGACTTGGAGACTAAGATAGTCGATGTAAGTAGTATCAGATACGATGAATATATGAAGTTCATATATTTTGAACTGCGGTTATAGATACGTATGATGCACGCTCCTCGCAGTAGAGAGCGCTATTTATGCAATAGCGAAAATCAGACATGAGAAAAATCAGGCCTGTACGGGATTCCAACCACTGACCTCTGCGATACTAGTGCAGCGCTCTACAAATTGAGCTAACAAGCCAACTGGGAGCAGGCCGTTGAGTTGATTCGTAATAAACCCGTGATGATAAATCAGATGCGAATAATATATGAAGTTCACATATTTTGATTTGCGGTTACAGATACGTATGATGCATGATCCTCGCATTATACAGCACTATTTATGCAATAGCGAAAATCAGACCTGAAAAAAATCAGGCCCGTACAGGCCTGATTTTTTTTTTTTTTTTTTTTTTTTCAGGTCTGATTTTCGCTATTGCTTAAATAGCGCTATCTACTACGAGGATCGTGCATCATACGTATCTAATACCGCAGTTCAAAATATATGAACTTCATATATTTCATTGTATCTAATTTATCACTTTCAGGGGTTTATTACGAATCAACTTAACGGCCTGCTCCCAGTTGGCTTGTTAGCTCAATTGGCAGAGCGCTGCACTAGTATCGCAGAGGTCAATGGTTCGAATCCCGTACAGGCCTGATTTTTTTCAGGTCTGATTTTCGCTATTGCTTAAATAGCGCTATCTACTGCGAGGATCGTGCATCATACGTGAATAAGCAATTTCTTGGGAAGAAATTGGCACTGAGCTTACCATGACTTCGAGACTTGTATTCCGGCAACTCTCGTCGTGATGCCGCCATGAAGATTGCGTGAGAGACAGAGACAAGGATAAGAAAAGGAAAGGAAAACAAGTTGAAAGTAATAGCCATTTTTTTGTCAGATATCTTAACCATGGTGGAATTGGCACGGTGATTGGTCACGAGGTCACTCGTGGACTCGCGGGCGATGGTGCGTTATCAATAATCCATTTTACAGGTATATGCTTGGTTGCCAAGCCTTTGACAGGAGTAAGGCCAACAGTGACCTTGTTATGATACAAATGTTGCTGCTTTTCAAATGCAGATTACTTTGTTATCATGCTAACTAAATACTAGTCTCTATTCCAACAAGCTCACTTTCAGCCTCACTCTAAATCAAAGGCGTGGCAATTCAGTACACAACTGTTAAATGGCCAATTGTCGACTTCTCTATTTTAGACTTTATCTCCCTCTAACTGAATTGTATGCTATAATGGTCTGTAATGCGTACTTTTGTTTTCAATGAGTCTTGAAACACTTCGTGTAACCCAAGGTAAGGCTATTTGCAATTGCAAATGGCTGACTGTTTTTGGGCGGGAAATCGAGAAAACGGGTGGGTACATCCACAGACATAAGTTAAACGCGTTTATTACAGAATGGAATGTACGGAAGTGCCTTCCAGAAACATTTTTGATATAATACTAACCCACGGAAAGATTTACTCTTGTCAAGGGTAACGAACCGTTATATTTATCATTAACCCGTGTCTCTGCACTCTCTGGTTTACCTACAGGAAGACTATATGACCAGGATGGCAAAAGAAAAGACTGGTGGTCGATGTTATCATCTAAAATATTTTCTTCACGAAACAAATGCCTTTCGGAACAATATTCTAAATTTGAAGCTTATGAGAAGAAGGTAACATGACTTGTTATGTCACATGATGCTTAGGCATTTTTTATAACTTTTTGGGGGCATTCTTGAGTGTGGCCAAAACGCCCCAACGCAGCCACTAGTGGCCAAAATACTAAAACGGCCATAAGTGGCCAAAGGGTCAAAACGGCTACTAGTGGCCAAAATTCCCAAAGGGCCACCAATGGCCAAAATGCCCAAACGGTCACCAGTGGCCAAAATGCTAGAACGGCCACTAGTGGCCAAAATGCCCAAATGGCCACTGGTGGCCAAAATGCCCAAAACGGCTACCAGTGGCCAAAAGGCTAAAACGGCCACTACTAGCCAAAATGCCCAACGGCAACTAGTGGCCAAAATGCTAAAACGGCCACTAGTGGCCAAAATGCTAAAACGGCCACTAGTGGCCAAAATGCCCAAATGGCCACTGGTGGCCAAAATGCCCAAAACGGCCACTAGTGGCCAAAAGGCTAAAACAACCACTAGTGGCCAAAATGCCCAAATGGCCACTGGTGGCCAAAATGCCCAAAACGGCTACCAGTGGCCAAAAGGCTAAGACGGCCACTACTAGCCAAAATGCCAAAACGGCCACTAGTAGCCAAAATGCCGATGAAGAGGACCGTGAAAGACTCCTTATACATATAGCTGCTAACATTCTCCTTTCAAATGACGAATTTTGTCTCTGTACTATTTTCCATATCCAGGTAGACGGCAAACAGACGCTGAACGAAAACATAGCTGACAACGGCAGACTCAAACTAGCGTTTGAAGTGAGATTCCTTGATTGAATATCAATGAAGCTAGAATACTTAGATGTTTATTTGGGCGTTTTGTTGAAAGGGTACTTTGAGATATTGGGAAATCTGAAACATTTTTTCGGGTTTTGTGTTGTATATACATCGGCAAAATCTCTTGTGATCCATAAAGGTATCCAGCTTGTTCAGTTTGCAACAATTTGTTTGGGTTTTGTGAATACATCGGCAAAATCGCGTGCAATTCACAAAGGTATCCAGTTTGTTTTGTTTTCGCTGTTATTTCATCTAAATCTGTTTCCATTTCCTCTATTTTAAAAGTACTCAAAGTAATTTTTCTCTTCAGGCTTACAAATTGTTGGTTGTAAGAGAGGGCACTGAGGGCGCCCTCCCCGGGCTTAATCTAACTGAAGAGCAATTGTTCTTTATTGGATTTGCAAAGGTTGGTGTAATTCAATTCATGATCTACATTTATCGTGAGTGTACTTTTAAATTAGGTTTTATCAGCATTTAGTGCATACCACACAGCTTAATAGTGCTTTTCGTGTGAGCTGATTGGCTGGTTCGGAAGTTAATAGCGAGTGCTATTCACCTCCTCTTTGCGGAATAATTATTTTATATAACAAATTGTAAAATTTGCAGACTAAGGCATAAAGGAAAACACATTGTTGAAGCTACTTTGTTTTATGTCACTTAAAGTGTCTCGAAAGTATTTAGTTAATTAACAAAACTAATGTTTATTTTTCTTTAGCCATGGTGTAGTATTTACAAGAAAAAGGTAGCCCTTTTCCAGCTTCAAACACACTCCCACGCGTTCCCCGAGTACAGCTAAATTAACAAATTTTATCCTCGACACAATTCTGTTTTTTTTTCCTTATTTAATCCTTTGTTACGTTATTGCTATTTTTTTCTTTCAGGATCATTGGTTCTTTGGAGAACTACAATAAATTCGCAGAGACATACAAGAGTAAACCAGGATCTCCTATGAACCCTGCAGAAAAGTGTACTATTTGGTGATTCAAAGTTCCTAGATCATAGTGCATTTATCATGAGATAACTTTCCTCCTTAGTGCAAAGATAAGTATCATTGGAGAAAGAGCAAAGCTCAGTCGGTGGTCAGTAAGTGTGATTCTCCAAGTACTACCTTAATGATAGATCCACGAAATGTTCTGAAATTAATGTCTTACAGGACACAATATTTTTTCTTAATATTTTTTTATTTTCTATTCAGTCAATAGATATAGTTTGTTGAATTTAGAGTTATTTCGATCATGCGCGAAATAGTTTTGTAATTTGTTAGGTTTATAGATGTTGTTTTAAAAAAATATTGAATTTGATTAAAAAACTGTTCGTTCTGTATTTGTGAGGCGACATTGCTGTGTGAGGGAATCATTCCCAGGATATTTATTTCTCGGGCCTTTTTGTCATAGTTTGGTTGTTTGTTTGCTTGTCTTCTTGAGGAGTGAGTGTTTCATTGGCTCTAGAGAATTTGAAAAGTACGAGGCATTGATGGAAACAACTATATCCTTTTAATCGAAAAGTGAAAAAAGCACATAAAGTACCGACTCACTTACCGAAAGATGTTGATGTTTAGAAGTCACGAGAGTGTATACAAAATGGAAGGTGGAACTGGATGTCCTACTTCTTCAAAAAAAAAAAAAAGCGAAAAAATAGCTTTATCCCAGCTTCTGGGGTGGCTACTTTAGAGAACAAAATAAAGCAGAACCCCCACTCCCGTCGGAAAAAAAAGAACAGTAAATAGATGAAGACTGGATATATGGAGGAGAAAACGTGACGAAGACAATCAAGCGAAGGCTGAGAGAGTACTACGGTAAAACGGAGAAGCTGCAACAAAGCATCGCAGTACTGATCGAGCTAGGTCAACCGGCGTGGGGGCTTTAAATTCATTCTGACGAAGACAGCTGTTATTTCAACGGTGTTGAAATTTCTCTGATTCTTTAATTTGCTTTCTAATTCAGAATCGCGAACGGTAGGAGGTAAAGTGACATGATTCCAGAATGACATGATACATGTTCGACATGGGTACCTTTTTGAACATTGAAGTTGTTAGCTAACAATTCAAAAGGAAATAAGACTTCGATCTAGTTCAATATGCTTTAATTCGCCTAAAAAAAGATACTTTGCAACTGCAATTGAATGCATCCGCGTGTCCAAACAAAATGACCCACAGTTGGGAAGCCGAAGGAGATAGAATTAGTAGAACGTGCCTGGACGTGGGAAGAACACACTGGGGATCGCGTAAAAGGGGATTCGCGCATGTGATTATATATAATTTATATAATTAAGAGGTGGCTCTAACTCTATTTTGACACGTTGAAAATATAAAAACAAGGAAAATTACATAGAAAAACCCAGATTTTTTGTATGCCGTTATCTTTAAGGTGTTTACAAGCTTAAAAACATGCAGTTTTGTTGTTTTTCTTATTGTTTTATAATCAAACAAAGTACAAACACTTCGTAGCAATTTATACTTTCTAACAATAGGGTTAATCAGTTCATTTCCCTTCCCTTCTTGAGCTAATTGCACAAAGTTAAACATACAGTGTGGGAGAATTAAATATTCATGAAGTCGACATCAAGGCGGTAAAACAGGTCACGAAGTGTTTGATCTTTATCAGCTAAGAGTGAGTCAGAGAGAAAACTCCAGCATCAAGTCGAAAGGGTAATTACTATTTTCCTGATCACTTATGCGTTTTTGCAAGTATCATATAAGTTGAAATGCAAGAATCCAAGTCATTTAAACTCTTTGGTTACAAACGCAACAAAACAAAAAAAAAAAGAAAAAAAAATCCAATGGCCTAAACATGCCTGTAATTGGCGGGCTGTTCCTGAACTTTACATGCAGAACCATAATGTGTGGTGAGCGTTTGAAAAAAAGTAATTTAATCATTTATTATAAGAGTTATTTAACCTTAGTTCAAGCTACAACTTGACTTAATCAGCTTTTCGTAAATGGTTACATCTAAGAACACTATCAGAGAATACATCGATATTCTTTCACTCAAAACTCTTCGCGAACGTTTCAAGGGGATCGTACTAGATGGGTTTTATGAAAAAGTCTAAATCAATAATCACTTCAATTATAATCAGTCGATGCAACTGGCCAAAGCCGAGTCAAATCGTTGTTAACAGTATTAATTAGGATATTTGATTCAAAGCGGAAAGTCGAAAAAGAATTTACTCAAATTTCTGATCGTACATGGAAAGGATTTTTGCTTCCAGAGCAATCACAACTATGAAAACTGCAGCATAACCCCAAACGTATTATGATAAAATCGTCCAAGTGATTGCAGGAATCGTTTGTCTTTTCATGAGATGAGGGAGCAGCTGTTATCATCTTGTTTAAACAAGCAACTAATTGATTTTCTTGTGGGAAAAAAAAGTAAGAAAAAATTCTGAGGTGTTGGTCTGAACTCTTCACTCTAATGAACTCAGATTCTTTTAAACACAACGAACATATATCTGAACTGCGGTTATAGAAACGTATTTGTGCAGGATCCTCGCAGATCTCTTTTATCCGGTTATTTTCTTGGAGTAGAAACTTGTGGGAAGGTTACACATATTTGCTAACTCGGTTGATAGCAATTATCCTATGGGTTTTTTTTCCACAGAGTCCCAAGCTTGGAACTTTCCGAAAAAAACCCTTGGCTGATTAATAAGAAAACAATTTGAGGTAGTGATTGGAAGTTTTAACTCTGAACCGTTTCGTAATAAAGCAAATTGGAACGTTTTAATGTGTTGATCTAAAGAATATGCCACGACTGAAGCCAGATGGATTTGTCGAAAGAGAGTGGATGGAGTGTAAGTACTCCATCCTATCTGAGGTATTAATCAGTAAATTCTCTCGTTCGTAGATACTTAAGGTTACCGCGAACCTTGTGCACCTTCAAGGGTGTCTCGCGTGCAAGCGATGTAGCGCGTCCAGTTTAAACTGTAGATATCTAAACCCCATATCAAATTAAAGCTTATAGGACTGGCTATCAGACTATACCAAAAATTTTGAAAAAAAATGAATTCTCGAATTTTTCACGACTTCTAAATGCGAGCGCCCGAGTCACCTTTTGAACGTTACATCTCAAGGCGAATTTTGTTTTTCGCATATTTAATGTGTTCCTCTGTTTCCGGGGCCAAAGCGCTAAAAAAAGGTGTCTGCGATGTGCCATATTCAATTTCAGTGAAAAGTTACAGAAAATTTTTAAAACAGGATTAAAAAAATGTGGAGTGATCATACAAAAATCGCTCTTGAAGAAAAAGTATTTAGAAATAAAAAATTCGGAGACACGTTTTGGTAGTTTATAAGTAAAACTAGCTACTGTCAAACTTTGAGAGCAATCGAAAAAATTCCCTTTGACTTGTAGCTCCCAAAAGGTGATTCGGGTGCTAGCATTTAGAAGTCATGAAAAATTCAACAATTAATTTTTTTTCAAAATTTTTGGTATAGTCTGATAGCCAGTCCTATAAGCTTTAATTTGATATGGGGTTTAGATATCTACAGTTTAAACCGGACGCGCTACATCGCTTGCACGCAAGACACCCCTGAAGGTGCACGGTAACCTTGACTGCTCTCAAACACTCTAAGTGCAAACAAATAGTGTACTTTCTAGAACGAAGGAATTTGACAATATAGATGTCTACTCTACTCTACTGAGGCCAGATGGATTTGTTGAGAGAGAGTGGATGGAGTGTAAGTACTTCATCCTTTCTGAGGTAATAATCTGTAATTTCTCTCGTTCGTAGATACTTAACTCTCAAACACTCCTAGTGCAAACAAATGGGGTACTTTCTAGAACGAAGGAATTTTGACAAAGACCTCGCAAGGGAATCAACTTGATAATATCCTGACGTACTGAGGGAAATTAGGAACAACACATTTTAATTCCATTTTGTTTACATCATTTATTTCAGATTTGAAATCCCGAGAGATGTTCACCATTCTTGCTCTCTTCGTACTTTTCTTTGGTGCGCTAGAGGCCCATTTTACCTGCAAAGGCACCAGCTATAAAGGGAACTTCAGCGAAGAGCGTCACATGATCAATAACAAAGCTCTAATTGGTCACTCGTTCCAAAATCTCACTGCGCATGCTTCTTATCAGTGTCTTTCGGCCTGCGTGTTGAGCTGTCGCTGCTTGGCTTTTCAGATAAAGGAAACAAGATGTGAACTTCTGAGTCAACACCGAATGCTAGCTCCTGGAAACTTTCAACAAGCACAGGGCTATAAGTACTTTGACGTGGAACAGTCACTCGTTGGAAATGTGAGTAGAAGTTCAATGAAATTCTGGCATGCGCTCTTTCAAAGAAGGCTTTACCTAATTTGATACGCTGTTAGGTAATTTCCTTAATCGTGATGATTATCATTGCCATTGTCATTCCCACTGCCACTGTCACTGCCACAGCTACTACCACTGCCAGACAGACAGACGTTACACAAGCATTGCAAGGTAGACCGACCATTTAAGCGACGAACCTTCTTTTCAATGCAATCAAGTCCCTTTACATTAATCCTGTTTGAATATGTGGAAAGTAATTGGAGTGACATGTGGCCCTTTATTATTATCTTCAGGAACCCGCTGGAAGCTGTATGAATGGATGCTGCAGAACAAATCCTTGTTTAAATGGTGGCTCATGTACTGAACGCTGTAATGACGTAACGGTCAAGTTTGAATGCTTCTGTGCTGCTAGGTTTACTGGAAAAGTTTGTGAGAAACTGATATCTTCCTGTTCTGAATACCAAGAATTGAAGAATCAGGTGGTGAACGGAATTTTCGAAATAGCGTCTCCGAGCACGACCGGGTTCATCAAAGTGTTTTGTGATTTTACTAGTGAACCGGAGTTTGTATGGACTCTGGTTGAATCCTTTGAAAAGGGTGAACGACATCACTTTCATGGCGGTTCGTTTTCGGAGGACATTCCAATAAATCCGAATAGTCCCAAGTTCTCCAGTTATCGTTTGCCACTGAACGCTATGACACATCTTCTTTCACAAAGCACCCATTTTCGAGCTACTTGTGAATTTGAGAAGATATTCAGCTACATTGATTACCTCAGAGGAAACGTTTCCAGTCTCGACCTGATGGCTCATATGTCCGCATGCAAATTTTTTGAACGTATCAATATCCGAGGGATTGACTGTATGGATTGCAAGGCCTATTACTGGAGTTACTACGGCATGCATGCTCATATTGAAAGCACAGTGGCTGCTCAGTGGTACTGCCAATGCGCTACATGCGTGTCATGGAGAAACTCTATAGGAACCGAGGATAGCTTTGGGTACTACGATCAAATAAATCCAGCTCACAGATGCGTACAAAACGATAACGCCACCACTCAGTGGTGGCTCGGTGTACGACGTTCTTCTTGACAGCAGAGTTTGTTCCCATCGTGAAAAGACTGCAGTCATTCATCGTGGTAAATAAACTTCTCGTAAAGCATAGTCGTTTATCTTACTATGCAGAAACGTGCCCATACGCATCTAAAATGACCATGCAGTAAATGGTTTGAACCCGGGGGTAACATGTGAAGGTGTAGTCTGATCGTCCGGGTGAGTGTAGTCCTGAGAAGGACTGTTGTCGGTGACAGTGACTGACGTTTCAACAACCTGTGCGGAAGTCATCATCAGAGTCAAGTGAGTGATTGTCTACTGACAACAATCACTCACTTGACTCTGATGATGACTTCCGCACAGGTTGTTGAAACGTCAGTCACTGTCACCGACAACAGTCCTTCTCAGGACTACACTCACCCGGACGATCAGACTACACCTTCACATAAAATGACCATATCGTGAGAACAATGATTGTGCTCTAGTACAAGAGCCTGATCTTGTCCTTGAGCTTAGGGAAATCCTGATTATTTTGCTAACTGAAGTAAAAGTTCACAAACTGTTAAGTTAGGCAACCTCTGGTTTTCTTTTACTTTACTAGTGAAAGTGATTGAGGCGAAATTGTCCATCAGGACCGAAGTTTAATCCTACTAATTATTTTTCTATCTAAGATCGCCATTTAGTTAAAGGGTTTTAAAGCACATGAAAACTTGGTGATTTTTGGCATTTTTCTTTCTTTACAAGAGAATATTGGATAGGGGCGAAATATTTCATCATTCATTTCCTCTTGTATACTCAAAGGTTTCGAAAGATAATGTCTTCAAAAATTGACTTGCGTTTCTGAGAAACAATCTGTCGTACATCCGCTTTAGCTTTCATATCTAACGCAGGGTGATGACTACAAAACCAAGCTATCCTCGATTATAAAAATACTAAAAAATAATTATATCTTTACTGAGGCAGACAAAGTTTTGCAACTACTGACATTCTTTTAACAAAAATCTTTAACAATTTCATTTATTTGTACAGGGCAATATTTTGTTTTTCAATGGTCCTTATAGACAAGTGTAAGTCGATGGAAAAGTGGCAGTCACGAAGATTATGAGGACTTCGAGAGAGAGAAACAATGAAGGATCGCTTCTTCCCTGTAATACAAAAAAGTTTGTGGTGCCAACAGCATGTGCTGAAACGTTCAAGACAAAACAATTGATTTAATCTGAAGGAATGAAAGTCTGACATTGCACTAAATTTCAGGTGTTTGTTTGCCAGAGTAAAATGGAATTGCACGCCCTTGTTTTCCAAATGTAAACCAACATCCTCTCAGGTAAAACAATGCTGGCAAAATGAAACGTAGGTTACCAAATAAACCGCGTGCTTTAAATTTTCTGAGAACTCTTTAAAGGAAAATAATTCCATTACATCCATTTAATCTGCGATCACTGTAAGTAAAATGTCTGCGGCCTGAAAAAGATGTTAATGGCCCCTTGCCGTTGTGAAACTCGAAGTGCTCTGAGTGACACAGAACGACATCTGCAGCTTCCTAGTGTTCAGTGCCGTAACATACTGGGAGAAAACACCACATTTTAGCGAAACCAATGACTGTCGTCCAATACAATAATAATCACAATAAATCTTTATCCGAAAACAAATGACTGCGTATAAGCAATGAATCTATTGAAAGTGTACGTCTACCTAGAGAAGTGCACTTCTCAGAATCTCCCAATGCATTGATTCAAGTTTACCTCTCTAGTGACAGCTTACAAATCAACATAATTTTTGTTGATAGCGCGAATATGACACCACATGGCCCATTTTCACAACAAAGGGCACAACTATGAGTAGAAAATGTCCCAGCAAAACACTCTTAGTAACCAATTCGTTGTGCGAATTCAGAATTGCCTGTTGGTTGGGGTAGACTGATTCTGAGTGTTATTTGTAGGAAACTGCTGATGAAGGAATCGCCCCACGTGACTCGGCTGCTGACCGCCAGAGGACTGAGTCTGTTGATTATTTTGTCCTTGGAATTGGAACGATTGTTGCTTTTGCTAAGAAAACAAATAATAATACAAAGAAAATATGTTAGAGAGGAGATTTACCCTGTGATGACATGTCAGCAATAAAAATGACTAGAGACTAGTGACAAGAGGTATCTTGTTGAAACGTAAACCACCATGAAGAACACGAGAATAAACAACTTCTGACCATCAATGAGAATCAACTTGATATGCGATCGAATTCTCTAAACCAGTTACATGCGACAAGGAAAGATCAAGAGAATTTGTTGCTGAAGACATGATATTATGTTTGAACCAAGGGAGGATGAGATGTTCACATGTATTTGAGCACTGAACTAAGAAAAGTTTTGAGTTTGAGAGAGCACGTGTGAGTGAACACGGTTGGATCAATGTCAGTGTTTAAGCAAATGCGCACCTACCCCTCCCCCAACCTTGCAACGGTCAACTGATAACAAGTTGGGGATAATGCTGGGCTAAGGGAGGGGTGGGTTGCTCAGATACTGGGCAATGATAATCTATCAACAGGTACCGCCAAGCATGTACTTACACAGCGTTTTAACGTTACTTGCTTCATTAGCGTTTTAATGTACATTTAAATCATCAGCACATTCAAAAGCATATGAGTTTTCCTTTACTACCTTTACTACAAAGCTCAAGCTTAAGGGTAAGTTGTTGATTTTGAATCAGAGCCGATTTTTTTTTTTTTTTATTCAATTCTGTTTGTCAGCATACGTGTTGATTCAATTTTGCAGGCGCGTCCTGATTTCTTGCTGGAAATTACTTGTTAAATGTTGTCTCTTTCCATTTCACTTTTTTTGTCTTTTGTACGTTCGATTTTTGTTTTAGAAGTTGCCTTTTAATTGTTTTGTTGTGTTCACTTGTTTGTTTCTCAGTTGTTTGGTTGCTTATAATTGTTTCAAGTTTTTTTCTTCCTTTTTTTTTTTGTAACACAGCACTACTTTCTTAAAAAATATATTATTATCACTTTGTTTAGCATTGTCGCGCTTCCTGCGGGCTAAAGTGAAGAATTTGGTGAACAAAATATATTTTAAACCGATGAATAAATACCTGTGAAAAGTGAGAATCAGTAAAGCAACTAATAAACAAATAAGCTTTAAATAAACTCGGACTTTCCTTTCCTGAATAAACCCTTCCCTTACATGTTTTTATATCATAATCCGGGTCGTCCCCCAGACGATCACTAACGACCTAAACACAGGCGATCCCGACCTAATTGCTCTTAAGCGATGTCCGGGAAATGTATTTAATTTAGACTAGAATAAACGCAGACGATCGGAACGAGACTGGACTTTTAAATATACCTGTACAGCTATTATGCAGCGATGTTAACTTATATGTCAAACGAACGTGTGTCAGTGTGTTTAAAACGCGGTTGTTAAGGCTTCGATTACTGACCACGTGCATCAGGGAAACCCAGGGGCTCAATTCAGTGGTGCCCCCGAATAGCACATAGAACAGTCCCTATCACTGAAACAGTGACGTCATCATACATTACCTGATACTGTTCATTGGTGTGAGCAGGGACAACGCGCACTCTTTTAGCACTCGGCTGCCCGTTAGTGTCCGAGTTCTCTTGCTTGCCTGGGTTAGTCTGGAAGTGTTAATTCAAATGTTGGCCTGGCTTAGCGAGATCAAGACACTGTAATTTTCACTGTGTACCTCGTCTAATTCTGGCCTGCTACTGTCATCGTGGGAAGGGGAATGTGATTGGTTATGGAACGTTAAGGCTACATGCATGTGCTGACTAAAAACCACTATGAGTCGTGATGTTAGCTGAAATCACTCTGAGGTTATTTCCTCAGGTAAACTTGCTACATAATTCTTCCTTTTGTACGGTGTGATGATACTCTAGATAATAGTTTTGCTCATTGGAGGTATGCTGCGTCATGTAATAGTCGGTCGGGTTGATAAGCGAGGAATATATATTCAAATGTAGGACTAAAAGAAGGTTTGCAATCATTTTAATCGCATGGAAATGTTACCAGTCAAGAACTACATGTACAAAATTATACAGTAGTACATTTTTTCTTGTACTTTGTCATATTTGGGATGTTAAACACCTTTTCATAGCCTTTTACAACGGTGGAGTTAATAGGTATTCTGCCGCCCCTCCTGAATCTCTGTATGAATCTCTCTATGGGCATAATTATGCTCTGTATGGAAAACCAATTAATGTGTGCTAAAGGTATCAGCGTACAGTCAGGTCGTTTGGTAAAGAGAAGGTAATACATATCTAACGTTGGCCTAATACTGGATGATTATCAACAAATTCGTATGAACAATACATGTATTGTGGTGCCAATACCACAATAGGGCAAGGCTGTCAGGCCTCTCTAGCATATGGCTAACGTTGGCCCAATATGTCCCCAGGATACTGTGAATATAGTTACACGTGTACATGACTCTTCTCAAGGTGGTGCAGTGTGAACTTCACGTTGTATCAATAAAGCTGCATGTACGTAGATCCCATGTATGGTAAACGCCAAATGTAAGTCAGTTCGTTCCGATTAAAACGTTCTCAAGTAATGATTCCCTAAGCAACATTTTATTTGCTGAGCTTTACTGGATGATGAAAATGAGAGAATTTCATTACCTTTGCAGCGCTGGATTTGGAATCGCTGTCATCATCATTGAGAAATTCTCGTTTAGGATAAGGAATCGTCATTCCTCCAAACGCACTAAAATGAAACAAAAAAAAAATTTCACTCCGTGTACTATCTCCTTTCTTTCCCCAATGGTAACGCTATTGAAAACGTTTGCTCGCGATTGTTTGAAAGCAAAAATTATCAAGAAAATAACACCTATATTGTTAAGTCCCCTGTTAAGAAATGGTTAGCAACAAAAGTCTCCCCTCCACACATCACACACACACACACACACACACATCACACATACACCACACACACACCACACACACACACACATCACACACACCACACACACACATCACACACACATCACACACACACACACACATCACACACACACACACACACACACACACACACACATACATCCCACACACACACACACATCCCACACAGACATCCCTTACACCCACACACACACCCACCCACCCACCCACCCTCTCTAATAAGCCCTTCTCCGCCCCTCTCACCTGGAAAAAAAAACAACAGAGTGGTACTTTTATCGATACCTATATAATTAAGTATTTATCGATACTTACATAATAAAGTTTTTTTTTTCTTTTTCTTTTTTATTAATATTAATTTTTGCAGTGTATATGTTGTAATCATTTTTATATTTCGATTTTAGCTCAAATTTCTCTACTTTAATTGTACTTTTATATAAGACACATCTAGTATTTAGGACCTCTATGTAAACCACTATTGTGATGGAGCTTCCTAATAAAAGATTGTTATTATTATTATACTGATTCGGGTTGGGCAGCGATTCAGGACAAGACATACCAACCTATATTTGAAAGTGCGTGTGCCAAAGAGCGTTTAAAATATCAAAAAGAGCTTACCACTTGTGGCATTAACAATATATTAGCGATAGTTAAGAAGAAAAATTACCTCCCTCTAATATGGCCAGCATACGGGGGCCCCGGATATAACTCAGCCATCAACTCCAGAAGGCTTATCGGAGGGGTATATTTTACTTACTCTGGTGTTGGCAGTGGTTCTTCTTTGAAGTAAGGGTCTTGCAAAGCCTGGTCGGAGGTGATTCTCTTGTTTGGGTCCATTACTAATAACTTGGCCAGCTGTAAAATTGCAAAATATTAAAATTTTTATGCTTTTATTCTAGACCTTTTGTTTGGTGAGCAAGCGCTTCGCGACGTATTTCTACGTGAAAATCTTTGATAGATTTGTTCTGAGGGAATGGACGATAGGTAAAGGGGAAGCAGAAGGAAAGGTTAGAGGAGATATTAGCAGACGTCTTGCCCTATTACCGACCCACTTCTCCCTCTTTCCAGTCTAACCCTATATCAATCATGACGGCCAAGTGAAAGACTTCTTCACTGCAGGATATACAAAAGACAAGCTATATTGTTGTACATGTCAACTCGCACGTTCACGAAGTTATCACACAGTATTTGCAAGTAATTTAAAGATGCATTTACCATCTAGGCTGTTCGGAAATAATGAATCAAAGTGTTACAGCATCTCGTATGTGCATTACACGTTTTACATACATCTACGTAAAAATGGATAATAATCATCTCTCAAGAAGTGTGAACGTACGGGATACCAAACAGAAAAGACGAGAAAGTCTTACCAGTTGAAACGCTCTGCTTTCTTGTTTGACTTTGTGTTTCTCCATATATTTCCATAAACTAGCATTGACATAACTAAAAAAGGAAACAACAACAAAATAAAAAGACAATCCAAAAACTTATTGCGAGGAAATTGTGTTCTTGATGTACAAGTGTACAATTACGCTGAGGAATTTTGCTAATAAATAAACAACCCAAAACGTAAAGTGGTCCGAGGGACTTCTTGTTGTGGTTCGACTATGGCTTATCATTTCATCTACCATGTTGTCTAGGCCAATAAAAACTTGCGAATGGCATGATATTGCATAATACTCCAGTTTTAAAATAAACACGTTTAAACAGGTAAACAGACTTACTTAGTTTTTCTGAAGTCTTTTTGCAGTGTGCCATGTTCTGGCATTTTCCTGATGTCCTCCCAGTCTTTCTCTGAAAAATTAAAAAAAAGTTCCAAAGTGAGCTTTTGGAGACAGCGCAAACATTAATGAAGTTTAGTTTAGTTTAGTTTATTTAGATTCGCCAACCGGCAGGGACAGCGCAACAGCTTGCGCCAATTACTGCGGGCCCAGTAAACCCACCCATCCCACCCCAGGGGAGGACATCCATCACACAGTAATCTCGTGTGTGGGAAATCAACGTCTCCTGCCCCCAACCCTGCAGGAGACGGGACCTCCATTTATTCGTCCCTATCCGAGAAGACTAGAATATCTAACCATTTCTTGATGTTAAAGAAAGGTAGCATATTCTTCTCAATTATTTTAAGACCTTGAGCGTTGGTCCGGCCGGGGCTCCAACCCTCGACCTCCCGCACAAAAGTCCAGCGCACTATCCATTGGGCTAACTGGGCGGCGGTTGAAGAATGGATATAGAATGGAATTACATGAACGTGAACTGTACTTGCACAGGTCAGATCTGACTAGAGAAAACTGGCCCACTCAGAAAGGTCTCACCTTGTGGAAATCCCATCACATTAAAAATTCGATCAAGCTGTTCATGGTGATAAGGATTGCTTGTCTTGATATCTTCTTGACGACAGTGGAATATTGGTTCACACGTCAACAATTCAGCAAAAATACATCCTATTGCCCATATATCTGGAGAAATAGTGAAGCACAAAGAACTTAATTGCACAACTTAATAGTGGAAAAATGTATGATGAAATGTTATTCTAGACTTGCCATGTGGTAAAGAATTACATCTTAAAGTACACAAGAACCCCATGGTGTTAAGTACATGCAGCATGTAGTGTCTGCACTCAGTTCCATATCTCAGCAAGCTGAGAGCACACCAATGAATCCTAGACTGTGCAGAAACTTGAAATTGAATGCAGAAACTTGAGATTGAATGCAGAAACTTGAAATTGAATGCAGAAACTTGAAATTGAATGCAGAAACTTGAAATGGAATGCAGAAACTTGAAATTGAATGCAGAAACTTGAAATTGAATGCAGAAACTTGAAATTGAATGCAGAAACTTGAAATTGAATGCAGAAACTTGAAATTGAAAGCAGAAACTTGAAAGGAAATGCTCATCAGCAAGAAGAATGCATACTTGTAGTTACACGTTCCCACAAAAATAATTTCTTTCCCAGTGATGTCTACAAAGTATACAATGCTTTTAGTAGAAGCTTAAAATGCAATCTGGTAATTCTTTGAAAACTTTATTTGTGCAAAAACTTCATGAAAGCTGCTCTCAATCACTTCATTGCTTACAACGATGGTGAGTCAGGGATCAAGTTAAAAATGTTCAAGCCTCAACTCTTTTCAAGCCACCCAACACCTTCAAATTTTTAAAACATTCATTACTATCATTTTGTAAAATAGGTTTTCCAGAGTTCTAAAATATTTCTATCAAATATAAACGTTTGCAACTCTCATTAACAGCGATATTTTGTGTACCTATAGCTTTTGTGTAATGTCTGGCACCCAGCAATAACTCAGGGGCTCTGTACCAGAATGTGACCACCACAGGATCCAAATCAGCCAGAGGTTTTAACGGAGCATTGAACAGCCTGGCAAATCCCATGTCAGCTGATGAAATAATGAAAAATTTGTACAATCTAATTTCAGTATGAATATCAATGAAATAGAGGAATTTCTCCTGATTCTAACATTATCAACCCTGTGTGCAATAAACATGCTATTAAACCTGTTATTCCAAGATCTCATTATTTGCTAATTCTTCTTTAATTGTCTGTCATACGATCCTCATGATGTTGGTTTTGGAGAATTTGGTTTTGGATAAGTTAATAATCTCTTTATCCACTAACTAAATGCAATAGTAGTTGTGCTTCCTAAATGTGAAAAGATATTATAGAAATTACTTGTTACCATGGATTTATTAACAAAAATATTGTGTTGCGGACGTGACCAAAATTTGTTGCAGACGTGACATTTTGGGGATGTTCAGGAAAGAGCTTTTCATTCACCACTAATAACTTTCAGAGTAATCCCACTGAAGTAAAAATGCTGTTTTTATTGCTTTTATCTGTAAATTGGGAAATAAATAATATATATAAGAAATAAAAATGTGTTGCGGATGTGACCAATATTTGTTGCAGACGTGACATTTTGGGGATGTTCAGGAAAGAGCTTTCCATTCACCACTAATAATGTTCAGAGTAATGCCACTGAAGTAAAAATGCTGTTTTTATTGCTTTTATCTGTAAATTGGGAAATAAATAACAAATAATATATAAAAACTTTGATGGTCTAGGTCATTCTGTGCGTCAAAGGGCATCTATATTTTGGACAATTGTAAAAAAAGTGATAGCTTTACATATATCATAATATGTCTATAATTATCATTTGTGTCATTAAATATCAACATATCTTCTCATGTTTGAAAATTTTATGAGGTTTTCTGGGTTTTTACAAATGTGTCATGTCCGCAACGGTCATGTCCGCAACCCGATATCTCTTAAATAGTTGACAAATTTGAGCAAGCTGGGGTGTCAAAATTATCATAATACTTAACTATAAGTGCAGCATAAATAAGACCTGAAACAGTTGAGAACCTACACAGAAATTAAATAAATGTTGCTCTGAGTCATACCCTGAAGGTATGACTCAGTCCGCAACACTTTTTATGTCTTTGTACGCCTGAGGCATTAAATGTTTGAGAATTTTTTTCTTTTGGCATTGAAAGGCCCATCCTAGTGAGTAGTTAAGATCTCAAAATCTGATTCATAGCAATCAATTTCTTTGAGATATAGCAAATTAGATATTGGTATGTAAAATGGCTTATTCGGTTAATAAAAACCCTAAAAAACAATGGTGTCACACACCCTGGGCATGGCCACTGCTGCCAATCTAGATTTGGATTCTTATAGAACTATGTATAAGCTTTCATTAAAAATAAGTTTCGCTCTCATATTTTGAATTTGAAAATCTGTCAAATTTTCATGTCTCATGTAGAATAACCCGTATGCAGTTTTTTTTTTTTAAGGTTTTCAATTCACAGGAAATTTGAACTAACCAAAAGCAATTCAAATCAATAGTTGTTTTAGGAGTCACATCCGCAACACACTTTGAAAAATTATTTTCTCTGGATCTCTAAGAGATAGTCAAAATGTTTTCTGGAAAAATAAAAGGTACTTCAGGGGTAATTTTTAAGACATGACTCATTTCAATTCAAATAGTTTGGATCTGGCTTTAGGAGACATTTAATACTCAAATTTTGCCTCTAAATGTCACGTCCGCAACGTGGAATTGGCCTTATTCATTTTTCTCTATTTCCATCAAAAATTTCTACGATGATCAGCAATTTTACTACTAACCAATTTTCACTCTTCCTTTTTCTGGCCCTTCACCCATAACAAGTATATTGGCTGGTTTCTAAAACAGTAAACAAAGGGAAAAAAAAAATTACAGCTCAATCTAAATCTAAGTCAGCTGGTGTTACATTCTAGCAGATGTTTTAATAAAAATAACTTTGAATTTTCCTTTCACTTGATCAATTTAAAATTCGATTTGGTTAAGTCAGTGAAAATTCACATTTGCCCCCCGTTAGGTAAGCATCCTGGCAGATGTGCCTCCTGACCAGCACCCTTTCAAACATATGTTTGCAGCAAATCGCTAAAAACAACAGGCATTTATCCTTAACCTGAAGCATGTCTATAATGGTTTGGGGGTTTTTTGCTTAGTTTTTCTTGTTTTTCTATCAAATAAAAAGCAGTTCAATTTTCAGGAAGGTAAAAAAAAAATGTCATTTTAACTGAGAACAACATGTAACTGAAACACTTTCACAAGTATGTATTTCTTCACTCATGTCAAGTATGTGTATTGTTTGAGTTTGTACTACTCATGGCAAATTAGAATTTTATTTTTCTTGGGGCCACATTATATTATGTTAATACAATATCACATCTTGGATAAGAGAAAGTGTAATTTATAACAAAATTGTACTCGCCAAAAACTACATGTCCTACAAACTATGCAATAAGATGTTGTCATTATAGATAGTTACCAAGTCTCTATGCAGAACCCAGTTAGAATGAAGATAATGGATGCCATCCAATATCTGATAGAGCAAAGACTTAACCATTCCTTTGGGCACAGGGACAGCCTTCTTTTGGGCCTTGGATGCTCTATGATATTTGATGATGTGCTTTGGGAACAGATGAAAAGAAAATACCACAGTACACATAATCTAAAGGATTCACCTTGAAGTATTCATCAAAAAAATCACGGTATGCACAATTGGTTATCCTTTCAAATGGAAATGTGTTCTTTTTTTCAGGAAGTCACAGTACTTGTAAAATTTACCACCTTCAGTATTTCTTAGTATTGCCCAAAAATTGCTTGGAATTCTTGAAAATTCAGCCACTAAAGGGTTCCTCTACCAGTTTGAAAATTTCTCATACAGTGTACCTGTAGTCCTTAAAATTAGGGAAAACACTGGTTATAAGCTACATGTGAAAAGACAAAAGCTCAGCTATTTAGATATTTGTGCATGTTTTTCTTCTCACGGGATGAATTTTGGTTGAAAAAAATCCAAAGCTAAAAAAGAAGATTTACCACTCACCCATAGATCGTGCTCTGCAAAATCAAAAAGAAGCCAAACTTTCCTATCAGCATGCGACAGAAACACACGTTGCAAGGCAATTACATTTGGATGTTTCAACTCTCTAAGAAGCTGAATAAAAAAAAATACATGAAAACATTATCACAAGGTATGATCACAAATGTGATGTCTGACTTATAATCTCCACTTTTTTAGGCTATAACCACCAATAGAAAAAAATTAAAACAAAACTGGTTCGCGCACACATGTACACGATTACTTCGAATTCGTGCTTTTATTCATTTGCCGACAACATAAATGTCTTGATGACTCACTGCTATCTCACGGCAAGCTGACATCGAGATCCCTGTTCCTTCGATCTGCTTAAGGGCGAAATATTTCCCATTTGGACTGGCAATAAAAGCAAACAAAACCAATAAGACGACTGTAAAATAACGAATTGATGTAAACAGCCTCGAATGCAATTAGCACTTGTGTATGTTCTTACCAATCTTTTTGTTTAGCTTTATAAACGTGTCCATAGGTTCCTCGACCTACTTTGCAACCTTCAAAATCAAATTTATCCTCTACTCTTTCCCTCTGCTCGTTCGTTTTCAGTTTAAATTCAAAATCCATGACTGAAAAACAAGTACTTCTTTCATGGGCCAACATATACTGCCGCCATGTTTTTATTATCCTAGCTGAGCCTCGATTTTGTGGTTCTGTGCTTTACCGCTGGTTTCCAGTCTCTACATGATAAAAACAAATACAGATACAAACTTAGCACAATTTTCTCAGCAGAATCAGACTTTGCGGCTTCTTCTGATGAAGGAAGGGATTTAATTTGGCAATATATGCAAAATTTTTAATGCAGACTGGTTGTTTGTTCAAGTTATTACCGTTGTTGTTGTGGTAATCGTTATTTGTTCCTCAGCACAGGACACATCGTCGTTGGGTCTACTAAGCAAGGCCAAGCGAATTTGAACTTTTACATCTTAGCCTCCCGTCCCCGGAAAATTTTCTCATTCACTGTCTAGCCCCCGGTAAGTGGTCTAGCTGCCAGTTCTGAGAAAGATCTATTGTCATTTCTATTTCCGGGAACCAAGTGTTCACTTCATAACAAATGATGGCGGCATTTGCGTTTGCACACCCGCGAGATTTACTTACTTGCGATATCATTCAGAAATACGAATCTGTGAAAGAAAGTAATGCAACCACAAGAAAGAAGAAAAGATGGTGTGAGGGTTTAGAGCAAAACATAAAACAGATCTATCCAAATCGAAAACTTATCTTGGTCGGGTCTTCGACAACAAGCTTTGCAATCGAAGGTTGTGATGTCGACTTGGCCCTCATTCGTACGGAAAGCCAAACATTTTACGACTTTGAGTCGGGATTACAGATTCTGAGTCGAATCCGAGGTGCTTTGAACTCAAGACCATCATTGAATACTGAGGTAAGGTTTTCAACCGATCACACTTGTAATACTTGGGGTACTTGTTTGTAAATATTAATCATGCGTCAGCTTATTATGCAATTTCTTGCAGAATAATGTTCAACTTTTAAGCATTCAAATATTGTCGCTTATATGCGACGCACTGTCTTGGGAAAATTGAAGTCTTTTGCTGAAATAAGATTGCAATGAAATCAATAGTTTCGATAGGTCGTGTCTTGACTTGTCTTTGACTAAGGCTTATATCATGCAAGTCTCGCCTGCAATGACTCTGCAAAATACTGTCCAAGTTATGCAAGAGAGATTTTCAAGAAAAAAAAAACAACATTCTCTAGACTTGGTTAGTTGATAAACTCGCGAGATAATTTCAGTGAAAGAAATCCTACTGTGAATCACCGAAATACCATGATTTAAAACTCGATTTGCTTATTCCCACACAATTCTCTCACTTACAGCGGTGGTGTAATTCTTATTTCAAATCAATTTTTTTTCAGTTGCTTGTAAAACTGCCATTTCATTATAGACTCAGTAGGCACTCTCTCTTATCTCAAAACGATCGCTGCAATATAATTTACAGAAATTCAACCTTTTATTAATGTTTAATTTCCGGCTTTCATATCTCACGTGAGGTGACCTTCACTGGCCATAAATATTTGCATTAAATTTCCTTTTTGAGACGTACAATTCTTTCTCTCTGTTTCGATTAGAATCACATAGTACTTTAAGCTCTTCTATCGTATTGGCTACTGTTGCACATTAACTATTCCCGTAGAACAAGAGCAGAACGGCAAACCAAACGATAGAAAGAGTGAACTTCCACACTTCACATGTTCAGCGTTCGCCTTTCTTTTTACATCACGCTCTCACGGTTGAAGCCATGCCTCGATGGTCTTATACCAGTATAATTGCACTTCCACTGAGGCAACGTAAAAAAGGTGGTTTAGGGTAGGAAGTGAATCATCTTCCTCTGCAAAAGCAGTCTTATCATATGCTCGTGGAGTAAACATGGCAGGTGTGGTACGCGCAAGCTGGGAAGTCTATTCGACCTCTTTGCTCTTCTTAGCAAGTATTCCTCTTATTATCTTGAAACTAACTTAACAAACAATTGTTCGAGACCCTGTGGTAGAAGTAACTGTATATAGCTATGACTGAGGAATGTATATCTTTTTGAATTCGTACTTGGGATGATTTTTTTTTTTTTTTTTTAATTAATCATTGAACCAGTAAGATAAATGTTCGGTATACCTTTTGAATTGCCTTTGCGTTTGCGAATGTGTGGTTGCAGATGAGAAGAATCGATACCTACAAAGCTAATGGTACTTCCACAAGTTCTATTTACTTAAAAGTCATGTTAAATAAAACAATTAAGAGCAAATGTTTGAATTGACCGAGTGAAAATCGAAAAATGTGGCACATGATCGAAAAATTGAAAACCTTCATATTTTGCCCAGAGATACCTTTTAGTGAGCTTAGAAACGTGGTTAGGTTTTTTTTTTTTTCCCAGACTTGCTTCTTTATCCTAGAAAATTCACCAAAACTGAAACGAGCGTCGGTAGCCGTAAAATGGTGGAAATCAGTGCCCTGAGTAGAGGCAAATGAACTTTGCTCATGAAAAGCGCAAAAGAAAGGAAGCTCATATCAAGTTGACAAATTTGTATAGGAGGGATTGAGGTATACGTAAGTCTAAAACGGGACCGTTTCATTTAATTTTGAAATCACGGAACGCTTTTAAAAATCACCAATATTTCAAAATCCAAATATCGCATTTTGTAGCACATTTTCAATTACCATTGTCGCCATGCGGTATAACTCAGAATCGGTTTAGGTTAAGCTCATGATAAGTGAAATAGTTTGGGGCTTTTCATTTCCGCACGGAAAAACCAGGCTGAACTTTGTGAAAATCGCAACATCGTCATTTTCGTCACGACATAATCTAACTAGGCACCCCGTGGTTAAATCCGGAATTCCAAGCACAATTTAGAAGTTAGCACCGTGGTCGATCAGGAAATCAATACAGTAAGCTAGCCTTGCGTAGCTAACCACGGCAGATTGGTTTTTATCTCTGCCTTCGTTTCAAATTATCATCCATTTCCCATGGCGGAATTGTTTACAATAACACATTCCTTAAGCTGGCGGCGGGCGTCTATCTTTCTTTGGGTATTCGAACAGCTATAAGTCTTAAGAAAGTTCTGGGGTAAACTTGAGCTTCATTGTGGACTTGAAAGAGGGCAATTCAATGATTTATAACGGCAGGTCAAATGTTCTTTGCCGAAGACGTTGAAGACGGGAAGCAGTCTGTGTGTAGATGTGACACACTCAAGCATTGGTCACGCAAGGCTGAAATTATTTCAATCTTGTTCCCATCTTGTAATTGTACGGCCACGAATATCCATGAATAGTGTTTCTAACAAACTTTTCTATATTATAATTTTTCTTATTAGTTAGTCATTGCTGTGAAACTTGTTAACTTCGCAGCGGGGAGTACCTAGAAGAGCTAATAGGCAGAACGCGAAACAACAAATAGCTATAAAAGGAAATAGACATTTTCAATTGACATTTCTTTTTTTAGATTTTGACGTTCAAAATATGTTGAATTGGTGTCAGTGACGTTATACACCAATTAATCGCAGCTTCAACATCCGGGGAAATCCACAGGCTTTTGACTATCGTCCTTTGAACCATGCCTGGGTAGGGTAGGGAATTGGAAACGGAAGCGTCGAGTCTTTCCGGTGGAATACTGGTGGTTTAACTTTAAATATGGAATTACTTAAGCGGATGGCTTTAGGAACTTGAATAGTCAAATAATTTGCTGGGCGTGCCTTTTACGAAAGATGTGACGATGTAATGAGGGTCTCAATGGAAAGATGGCTTTCACACCGAACGGTTACATTTTTTGGCCATTTTATACGGCTAATGCGAATTATTTTACAGTTACCTTATTTTTAGGACTTGCGGTTAAAATTTTTCAATTTTTACCTCCAAAGGCTAATTTTTTTCCGTTTTACGACTAACAGTTAACCCCATTGAGAACCACTAAGATCTACCTGGGCATGGCATTTGAACATGATTTTTGGCCTAGGGGGGCTGGAACCAATCTTCAAAAGCTAGAATTCCTGAAGGGAGGCGATGTTGAAGCTTTGAATTGATCGATGCATCATGTTTTCTTCTAACATAATACTTACAGTGTCCCTCCACCTAACGATGTCATCTGTTTGATAATAAACACCGAGAAAAATCGTGCCACAGTGTCTTCTTTCACTCACGACTGAGTCTAATGATGTTCCGTTAAAAGTTAACATATGGGTTTTCAACGGGGGAGGGGGTGGGGTCAAGTCCTCCAACAGTTGTATCTCTCAGCTTTTCAGTGAAACACTCTTCTAAGGTAACACATTCAATATTTATCTAATGAACTAGTTTTTTAGAAGTGTTATTCTCGTGGCCCAAAAAACCGCAAGAAGGGAACAATCCAATGTGTTTTTTGTATTTGTAAATATTTCGACCTTGCGTGACAAACGCTTGAGTGTGTTGAATTCATTGTAGTATCAGATAGCTTCCTGTCTTCAACATCGATCTTCGGCAAAGAACATTTCACCTGCCGTTATATATGATTGAATTGTCCTCTTTCAAGTCCACAATAAAGCTCAAGTTTACCCCAGAACTTTCCTAAGACTTATAGCTGTTCGAATACCCAAAGAAAGACAGACGCCCTCGCTAGCTTAAGGAATGTGTTATTGTAAACAATTCCGCCATGGGAAATGGATGAGAATTTGAAACGAAAGCAGAGATAAAAACCAATCTGTCGTGGTTAGCTACGCAAGGCTAGCTTACTGTATTGATTTCCTGATCGACCACGGTGCTAACTTCTAAAATGTGCTTGGAATTCCGGATTTAACCAAGGGTGCCTAGTTAGATTATGTCGTGACGAAAATGACGATGTTGCGATTTTCACAAAGTTCAGCCTGGTTTCCGTGCGGAAATGAAAAGCCCCAAATTAATTTTTTATACCCTCGAAAACAACACTATTTTCACTTATCATGAGCTTAACCTGAACCGATTCTGAGTTATACCGCATGGTGAAAATGATAATTGAAAATATGCTACGAAATGCGATATTTGGATTTTGAAATACTGGTGATTTTTAAAAGCGTTCCGGGATGTCAAAATTAAATGAAACAGTCCCGCTTTGGACTTAAGCCTTATCTCATTCCTCCTATACAAATTTGTCAAATTGATACGAGCTTGCTTTCTTTTGCGCTTTTCATGAGCAAAGTTCATTAGCCTCTACTCGGGGCACTGATTTCTGCCATTTTACGACTACCGACGCTCGTTTCAGTTTTGGTGAATTTTCTAGGATAAAGAAGCAAGTCAAGGAAAAAAAACCTTACTACTTTTCTAAGTTCGCTATAAGGCATCTCTGACTGAAATATGAGGATAGTCATTTTTCGGTCGATGTGCCACCTCTCACGCGGTCTTGAAAAAAACTCGCTCTTAAAATCATTCAGCTTTAAATTTTTCAATGCATTTTAGTCCATTGTTGCTGCGACGAGAAAGGTTTTCTTCTTCCTCTTTGCATGACTTAAAAATCTAACGCCCCATTCGAAATAATTTCAGCTGATCAGTTCTGCAGTTGTTCCCATATTAAAACTCAAAGACCGCAGTGAAGGACTCGAGGGAGATATTAGTGTTGATGTTCAGAATGCCATATTTAACACATATCTGCAAAAGTGTTATGGCACAATGGATCCCAGGGTCGCTCCTTTGGTGACGACCATCAAGTACTGGGCTCAAGTATCTGGAATCACTGGAGCACTTTATCACAAGCTTTCTGGTCAGTGACGTGACGTGACTACTTACTTCACCACAGTTCATTACTGTTAATGATATTATCTAATTTAACATCTTAAGGCCTTCGTTATCATTGTTAGTATTGTTATTCCTCAAAACAAAGGTATTTTCACAAAGTAATTAATACCCAACACTGGCGCACGCTTCTAAAGGCAAAAAATATACGTCCTCATTTATAATAGCAGTTTTAACAAGAATGTTGAAGAGCATTAACATGGTTCATACAATTCTTCTCTTGACACCTCGTTCAGTGCAATACACCGTTTTCCTTTACAGTCTTCTTAAACACGTATACGTTAATGACAATACTCCCCCTTTTCTACGTACTTAATTGTTATGCAGGGAACTCGTTTTCAAAGGCAACTTCAGCAATGAATAATTTGGGGTCCTTTGAAAAAGTGCTTTGCTTTACGAAAAGCCAGGAGTATTTAAGCCTATTTGCTTCTTAAAAAGTGCATCTCTTATTTTAGTTTCCTTTTCTTTCTCTCAAAAAGGTTTTGCTATAGTTCTGTTAGTGATCTACTATTTGCAAAGAGGCTGTAGTCCACCCGTCCTTCCATCCTTACAGAAATTGAATCCAGCTCACTTTACCACATCTTCAAGCGCCAGCAGTACTGCAGAAAAACTGACCAGTGACTCTCTCCCAGCGGTTGTTACCTCATATAATTCAACTAATACAGCGACTCTTGGAGACTTGCTGGTGGGATTTTTCAGTTTTTACTGTGACTTCGATTGGCACCAAGTATTATCTGTTCGTCTTGCGGGCCCAAGGAGAGTGCCTTCTGATAAAAAGTGGACCCGTCCTTACATCCGCATCGAAGATCCTTTTGATCAAAAAAATGTCACACGCGCCGTTTATATGTTCCCACAATTCAGTGACATTAAGCGGGCGTTTAAAACAGCAAAAGGAAAGCTAGCATATGGTAGTTGTCGTTTGCATGAAATACTTTAGTTTTAATCTGCACCCTAAAGGTAAAAATTCATTCGAGTCTTGATTCACATACTCATAAGAGTGTGTTTTCGATCAAATACTAGGACTTTTTTACTCGATAAAGCAGGTTCTAAACTGTTTTGTAAAAAAGGACACAACTGGACAAAAAGTAACCCTGTTACCTAAATAGTTTTTTGTACGAATGACTACAAAACACACCAAATGCAAGGTACAAAGTTATGAAGAGAATCCTCCAAAGAAGTGTTCTCTAACATTATCCTTCCTCCGCCAAGAGACAGGAAACGGAATTGAATGGATGGCAATTGACACCCGCCACCGTTTCTGAATTTGAATAAGAACTTCTAATCGAAGTGATGGTTGTCAAGCCAGTCTTTTTAGAATTTAACTGAATTATTTTTGATGTTTCACTGACCTCGTGGCTATTGTAATCATGGACTTGAAATTTTTAGAAAATTTTTGCCACACATAACCTATGGTAATACCATAACTTCAGCTATATGAAAAAGACAATCGTCAGCAGGACAAAGTAATGGGGAAAGTTCTCAGATAAGAGTAGTGAGGGTGCCAAAGTAACTGCGTTAATGAGTCATACGTAAACTGATTGAGCTCGAGTAAATCGATAGTTCGCACCTGTCGCACGATTGAGAATAAATCATTTGTTTGCACATGTTGAGAGCATTGCAACTTGATTTTGTCACAATTCGATTTCCACCCATCAATTTCCAACATCTTACGCTTCAGTATCAGAGCATTTGTTTTTCACTTCCGAAAATATAAACTGAAAGAAAATAGAGTGATCAAAGTATTATTCATGACAACTCCGCAATTTTTCTTTGGGATTCACTGGGCAATATCTCTTATCAAAATCCCCAGTGTACTTTCTAGATACTTTATGATACGCGGTACTTTGAAATCGTCAAGGCAAAGGTGATAAAAAAAAAAAAGCTGCAAGATATATGCGATCAATTATCACAATAGCAAATTTCATTTTCTTGCGGCTTGTTCCTCGCTAGATTTGTTTTCGTGTTCTTTTCGTCTTTACAAAAAAGATTTCTGTCCTAAGTTTACGACTTACCCCAGTATGATCAGCACTAGATTGTTTAAGACTTCTGAAGGAGATTTTTAGACTCACCCCCCGTATCATACTATAAGCAACATGTGTTAGGGGGTCTAAGCAGAATATCTCAGAGTTGAGGCAAAACAATAGTAACTAAAGCAACGAATTTCAACTTTACTCTCACTTTTTTGCTCCCTTACAAGGTAATCACGGTTGGGGTATCAAGATGACATCCCACACAATTCATAGTCCTTTTTTAACTCTGCTCATGCACATCATGTTTTCTCGGATCTGATTTATATGATAATACAAAGTACAAGCTTACACACAATGCAACGTCTGCAATTTACTTTAATTTATACGCAAACTCAGCAAATTGCCTTTCAGCAACATCACTACGATCTCGTCTAAAAATATTAGTGGATTTTCGAAATGAGGAAGTACGGCGAGTACGTTCTTTGTCAAACTTTTTACCTTTTCCATAACAGGATGCTGAACCCTTAAAATCAGCCGTGAAGGTGTAACTTTTATTTGCTCGCACAGTAGGTGCAGGCTCAAATATTACGTCAAAGCCGTGATAGTTTCCCATGTCGCTTTCCATAGGTATAGATGAAAAAGTGCCCCTCACAGTGGCCACATTCAAACCGTAATTATCACAGAGTATTAGTTCTACATCATATTCTTTGTCCTCACTACCAAATAGTCGAACGGCCTGAAGTTCTATGGTCTTGTTAACCGAAAGAGTACATGTAATTTTATTAGGGATGTAGTTTACGAAAACGCCTGGCTTGAAATAATTTTTGAAAGAGTCCAACCACCCCCGTTGTGGCCCACTTCTTTTACTTTCAAGAAATCCAACTAGATTAGGAAGCACGCCATTAAAGTACTTCATCATGTTGTAAGCTTCTTTAGGTGTCAATATCTCGCAGTCAAGAACAACCTCGACGAACTCTTTCTCTTCCATGACCGGGAAACGAATATTTCCAACAATCCTTTCTCCAAGGACTCTTCTCTTCACGGACCCTTCTAGTGCCAGATTTTTCTTTTCACATTCATGTCCAGCCCAGCAGTCCACAGCTTTAAATAACTCCACTTCTGTAACTTTCAAAGAGTCTCTCTCCACTAGTTCCTCCAACAAAGATTTCTCGACTGTTGCGAAAGCAGCCGCTTTCACAGCTTCGTCTCCATGTTCATCAATCACTTTCCAGCATTTTTCCACCAGTTCTTTCGCTTCATATTTCTGTGCTACCTGCAGGACATGAAACACGTTTGATGCATCCACATTCTCTCCAAGAAGTTCCATGCACTTGTCAACAAGAGAAAGAAACATATATTTCTTCGCCAAATACAACACTTGCATAACATTGTCCGCATTCAAGTGCACTTCATCGCTGTAAATAAAGCGGAACAGCTCCAATACGCCTCGATATTCGCAGTCAGAGATGTTGATGGAGTCTTTTGTCTCTGCTAGTTCACCGTAGAACATGGCGTAAAATACTGGGCTGCTGATCGCCAACACGAACTTGTGAGCTGGAATCGTCTTCATGCTTTCACTTCCGGCCTCAGTGTCTCGCACAACAAACTTCACATCGCTCAAGAGCTCGTTGTTGAACATTAACTTACATCTTTCTCTGATCGTACACCTTTCCATCTCACTCCAGTAATCTTGGCTGACTACAGCAAGAGCCATACTTCCTGAAAGATTAATTCCAACGGAGTCAGATATCAAACAGTCGCTTCGTTCTAATTTAAAGAGTAACGGCAGCCCTGAGAGTCACGAAAGATGGATAATACTGTATGCTTGACCAGCAGCCACTTACTTATCGAGATATGTCATGTAGACTATACTCATATATGACCAATGTCAAATAAGCTGGCTCTACCCTCGGACTGTCTCCAGAAGTACAACAACACTCATCGTCTGCAGCTGGTACAACTATCTGCATTGTCTACAATAGATACGGACTCGAATATATGATCATCATCGGTCAAAGAATGATTTTTTCCAGGACTACGCATTAGGGGAAGGTCTCATATGAGAGTAAAGGCAGTGCCACATGACTAACAAATGATGAATCGCCAGTTATGGGGAAAGAGATGAGTCGATGACACGATTCGTAACACAACTGAGGCTTTGGTTGAACTGTTGAAACGACTACAGAACGAGTGGGCTTACAGACTCAAGTAGAACCGCGCGGGACCCGAGGCCACGCATGCCTATAACTAATGTACCGCTGTCCGGTAATGGCGCATGAGGGCAACACGGGAAGTTGGGCTGAGTGCAGTAACAAAGCTTACACAATCCCTTACCCTGCTCCAGTATGAGCTGAGTAAATCGATGGCTTGCGCTTGTTGTACGAATAAATCGTTCGTTAGCTGGTTTTTTTTACGTTGCATGCGACTTGATTTTGTTAGGAAGCGATTTCTACCCATCAATTTCCTACATCATCTGTTCCACTTAAAAATATTTTTTTTATCATTTCAGAAAAAATGTCATGAAATATGATATTGATCAAACTCTTGCTTATGCATGGACAACTCCGCAATTATCCTTCGGGAAGCTGAAGGGTAGTCTTTCTTGACAACATCCCCGTCACCAACATCCTCGTTCTGGATAATAATAATAATAATAATAGTAATAATAATAATAATAATAATAATAAGAATAATAAAAATGATAATAATAATCTCGTATATTTCCAAATTAATTGATACGGAACACATCTGTTAAATTCGGTTCTCTAGGATCAGACTCTTATCAGACCCAAACTAACTTTAATAACAAAAACGACCTACAAAAAAAAATCGCGAAAGCAACTAAAAAAAAATAAAAAAATAAAAAAATAAAAAAAAATAAAGCCTTTAGGATTTAATTTAGTTATTTATATATTTTTATGACACTCTTATCAAATCACTCGTAATCAGGTTCTCTTTTTTGCATAAATTATTGTGTAATTGTCATAAGTTTTAGTCGATGCCGTGGCTGGTTACGGTTTGCCGCCCAGCCTAAGCTTTTAATCTTTACTCTCGGCATCCAGACGTTTGTACTGCATATAATAATAACAATAATAATAATAATGATAATAATAATAATGATAATAATAATAATGACAAAAATAATAACGATGATAATAGTAATGATGATAATAGTTATAATGATAATAATAATAATGATAATAATAATAATCGAACAACAACAAACATATGAAATATATGAGTGAACTGCGGTTATGAGACGTATATAAGAACGATCCTTCGCAGTAAAGCAATATTATCCTTCGCAGTAAAGCTCTAGTATCGCTCTAGGTCAGTGGTTCGAATCCCGTACAGGCCTGAAATTTTTTTCAGGTCTGATTTCCACTATTGCTCAAATAGTGCTTTACTGCGAAGGATCGTTCTTATATACGTCTCATAACCGCAGTTCACTCATATATTTCATATGTTTGTTGTTGTTCGATTTATCATCTACGGGTTTATATCGAATTAATTTGATGGCCTGCTCCCAGTTGGCTTGTTAGCTCAATTGGTAGAGCGCTGCACTAGTATCGCAGAGGTCAGTGGTTCGAATCCCGTACAGGCCTGAAATTTTTTTCAGGTCTGATTTCCACTATTGCTCAAATAGTGCTTTACTGCGAAGGATCGTTCTTATATACGAATAATAATAATGATAATAATAATGATTACAATAATAATGATAAAAATAATGATAATAATAATAATGATAATAATAATAATGACAATAAAGAGAAAGAAAGGCGACCATATTCTTTGTCGGAACCTATACCTTTTCCATACCCGGATGGTGGACCTTTAATATCAGCTCCGAAGAAGTATCATCTATTTCCAGGCAAAGTAGGCGCAGGCTTAAATATCAATTCAAAGTCGTGATATTTAATAATAATAATGATAATGATAATAATAATAACAATAATAATAATGATAATAATAATGATAATGGTAATAATAATAATGATAATGATAATAATAATAATAATAATAATGATAATAATAATAATGATAATAATTTAATATTGATAAAAGCTTTATTCGTACTGGAAATATCTATCAGCATTATTGAACGCTGGTCTTAACAAGATGTCCAGTAAATAAAATACAAAGCAATATCGTTCTAAGTTACATATTTCAAAGACACTGAAAACTGGTAAGATAAGACTACTAAAAGTGGTAATTTAAGAACTACCAGAAACTAATTCAAAGTATTAGGAACCAACTAGTTATACTGTACATTTCTGATTACTAATGTCACTGTCTCTCAGTTGTTTAAAAAGATTAAATTTAAAAGAGGCTGTTCTAGTTGTTTTCCTAAGTTTTATAGGGAGTGAGTTCCAGTCTCTTGCACCAGCACTTTGGAAACTCTTTCTTCCTGAAGAAGTCTTAGACTGCGGTACGTCGAGGGTGCTTTGGCTCCGTAGATTTCTGTTTTGGGCCTCAGCCCTGCTGGTTAGGTAACCCTCTAGTTGCTTAGGGCACTTTTGGTTGCTCACGATCTTGGTTCCTCACAAATCTGAGGAATCGTCTGCTATTGTATAGTGTTAACAGCCCTAGAGTGTTCCTCATATATTGTGTGCAGGTTCTGTTGGCCCTCAGAATAACCCGCATGGCTTCCTTTGGAAGTCGTTTGAGTTTATCTAATTAACAATTATTCCACGAGCGCGCGTTGGATATGAGATAATAGATAGCCAACGAGGCGCGTAGCGCCGAGTTGGCTATAATCATCTCATATCCAACAAACGCGAGTGGAATAACTGTTTTATTAAAAACGCTACATTGAATTATTAAATTTTATTAAATTTTTAGCTCCCTTTCAATTTTAAGCTTATGCATACGCTTACCATATCGTAGTTTATGGTATATTGGCTCATATACCATAATGGCTAAGCCAATGAAAAGTCTTGAATTGCATTATCCAATGATCCAGTTTTTAATAATAGGGTATTATTACATTCATGCCGTACGATGCATCTATAATCGATCCCTGGGAGGATTGTCTGTTTGGAGATCCTCAGAAGTAACCTTGTATCTAAAAAGCCAGCAAGTCTATTTAAGAGGGCTATTTTTGCTGAAAGTCTTTCAATTAACTGCGATATGTGAGGTTCCCAGTTAGGAAGGCTGTTGAAAGTTACTCCAAGGTATTTGAAGGTCTCAACCACACTGAGCTTATTGTTATTTGGGAGTATGTTGGCACTCGACATGGGAGCCTTCTTTGCTACGATTATTACTTTTGTTTTCTTCGTGTTCAGTATTAGGAACGCCTCCTGGTTAGCTCAATTGGTAGAGCGCCGGACCGTTGTGCGGGAGGTCGAGGGTTCAAGCCCCGGCCGGACCAACACTCGGGGTCTTAAAATAAGTGAGGAGAATGTGCTACCTTTCTATAACATCAAGAAATGGATAGATATTCTAGTCTTCTCGGATAAGGACGAATAAACCGCAGGTCCCGTCTCTTGCAGGGCTAGGGGTAGGAGACGTTAATTTCCCACGCGCGAGATTACTGTGTGGTGGATGTCCTCCCCCTGGATGTCCTCCCCTATCGCCCTTTGCAGATTAGACGTTTAGATTTAGGTTGTTGTTCCGCAGCCAAGTAGAGATGTTCTGGAGGTTAGAATTTATTTTGAGAACTGCGGTTTCAGTGTCGTCAGAGTAAAAAAACCTGGAGGTCTCTAGTGTTGTTGACACAACACCGTTGATGTGTATACAGAAAAGGGTTGGGCCCAGGACAGATCCTTGGTGGACTCCATGGGTGACAATTCTCTCATTTCAGTTAACCTCGTTACATTGGACAAGTTGCTTTCTGTTGGTAAGGTAGCTACGAACCCATGCATGCTCAGCACTGGAGATTCCGTTTCTTTTAAGTTTTGGAGTAATAGCGAGTCATCAATGACATCGGAGGCCTTCCGTAAGTCTAGGAACACGGCTGTACCAATCAACCACTTATTCTTTGCCCATTTCCATTCGCAGACCACTTTAAATAGCGCGGCAAGGGTTGAAGAGTTCTTGGAATATGCAAATTGTTCTTTCGTGATAAGGCAGTTTTCTCTGGCATATGATTGTAGCAGTTGATTTGCAAACTGCTCATGGAGTTTTGACACTACAGGAAGAACGGAAACTGGCCTTTAGATTTCTTTGTCAAGTTTGGTCCCACCCTTGAAAATCGGTGTGATTCTTGCAGTTTTCAGCCTCTCTGGAAACACCCCGGATTCGAAAGAGAGGTTCTTCAACGGTGTAAGCAGCGTTAAACAACGACCAGCAGCCGCCTTGAGAATTTTGGCTGGTATACCATCAGCACCTGTGGCTTTGGTTGCATCTACTGCTTTAAGCATTGTGAAGACTTCGTCAAATGATAGCTTTCTAAAGGTGAAATGGTTTTCAGACGGCTTCATGAGGTTCATTTTTTGTCGGATTCTAAGTTTGGTACTCGATTTAAAGCAGGTTCAGGTGCGACAGTGACGAAGTAGTTGTTTAATGAATTCGCCATTTGTTCGGGCTCGGTCAACTGAGAGCCATCTATTGTTAGTTTATCAATGGTTGCACCATTACCACTTTACATGTACATAGTAGATATAGATGAAAAAGTGCCTCCTCAGTTGCCACAGCTCAGAAAAACGATCAGTGTCACAGAAATATAAAAAAACATCATGTTCATTGTTTTCACTTCCAAATAGTTGAACGACTTTGAGTTCAATGGTATATGCTTTGGTTTTAATATGCATCCCGCAAGTATAGATTTATTTGAGTCTTGAATCACATCACATGCTCATAGGAGTGTGTTCTCGATCAAATACTGGGACTTTTTGACGAGAAAAATAGGGATAAACTGTTTAGCAAACAAATCTTACGATTGAGGAAAAAAATACCCTGTTACACTAGTAATTTGAAGTACAAATCACTAGAAACACCGTCACCAGGTCAAGTGGCAAAGTTATGAGGAGGACCTACAAAGAAGTTTCCTCCAGCCTGATCCTTAGAGACAGGAACTGGATTTGCTAGGGATGAGAATTGACTTCCGACCATTTCTGAGCTAGAATTGAATAAGACCTCCTAATAGGAGTGACAAGTGGCAAGCCGGTCTTTTCAGTATTAAACTGAAATCTATTGGTGATATTATAACGATCTCGTGGTTATGGCAATTATGCCTTGAAATTTTCGAAAACGTTTGTCATACATAACAACTTTTGTCAATTCCATCAAAAAACAATCGTTTGCAAGACTAAGTAAAAGTCTCAAATAAGTGTAACGAGGGCGTCAAAGTAACTGCGTCAATGAGTCATACATAAACTGAGTAAAGTGGTAGTTCGCATCTGTCGCACGCTCGAGGATAAATCATTTATTTGTTCAAGTTGATTACATTACAGCTTGATTTTGTTATGATTCGATTTCTACCCATTTCTATCCAACTTCAATTTCCATCCGATTTCTATCCAACGTCTAACATTTCAGTTTGAGAGCATTCGATTCTCACCTCCGAAAATATAAACTGAATGAAACTAGATTGATCAAAGTATTACTCATTACAACTCTGTAATTTTTCTTTGGGTTTCACAGGGCAGTATTCCTTATTGACATCCCCAATGGACTTTCTTCATATAATACACGGTACTTTGAAATCGTCATGACAAAAGCGGTAGAAAAACCAAAAAAAAAAAGAAATATGCGGCCAATCACCACAATTGCAAACTGCATTCTTTAATTGCCTGTTCCTATCTAACTTTGTTTTCATGCTGTTGTTTTCTTTGCAAAGAAAAAAAAAAGATTTCTGTCCCAAGATTTACGACTTATCTGGTATTTCTCGTGATTGCTAGATTTTCTGAGATTTGAGAAGGAGATTGCCCGATGCATATATATTCGGATATGTTCTCTAGAACCCCCCCCCCCCCACCCCTCCCGTACCGTACCATAAGCAACATGCGTTGGGGATTTAAGCACAATGATTCAAAGTTGAAGCATAACAATAGCTGCTTATTTTATTCTTCTTTGATTTATCAACTTTACTCTTACTTTTCAAATGAACACTAAATATAATTTTGCTTCCTTTCAAGGTAATCACGGTTGGGGTATCAAAATGACGTTCCATATAATTAACAATTATCATTCGCAACATATTTTTCTCGTGTCTAATTTGTATGATAATAAGAAATACCACCTTGCACACGACACAGCTCTAACGTGTGCAATTTACTTTAATTTGTACGCGAACCCCGCAAATAGACAAAATCGGCTAACGTGTCACGTGACTTGACATGGGTATTTTAATTTGTTTCATAATGGCGGAACAGTGCAAATGTTGCAAAAACCACGCGTCTTGTTGCATTTGTTTTTTTCAGTTCTAGCTCTGATTCATGGTCGAAATCGTTGAGAAATTTTCTGAAGACTACTCTCACGACATGGAGCAAATGGTTAGAGGGCGGAGGAAAAAAGAATGTTGGTGTAAAAAGTTATAAGTTCTTCCGTAAGAGTTATGTGCGCGTAGTGTTTTCCTGTTGACGAGAGTGTCAAAACACTGCTGATATTTTCCTCGTTAAAGCTCGCTGCCGCAGATCTCTGAAGAAAAATGAGGAGCCACATTATCTTAGTCTAAGTCTGCAAGAAATCGATGGCATTGCGCAAGTGATTAAAGTTCACTGCACGTGCAAAGCGGGGGACATCGCAATCACGTCTTTGGTCTCCTATATGTGCTGAATGACTATTCGTATAGGAAAATTGTCGATATTCCATCCGATGCAACTTGTACGAGACTCGGCCAAACCTGGCACATTCCACGCGCTACGATCATTTGTCATGCCCGTAATGAGCACCCATTATGCACGAGCTGAGACTGATCGAGAGGGTGAAAGATCAAGAGATCCGGTGCGGTGCAAGCTATACGAAGCCTGAGGGCATGACTTGAGATGTGGCCTTAGAAATAGCCATATTATGGATCAAGTTAGTCGACTCAATAAAAAAGAAAAGCCACCACCATTTTCCTATTTATTATCCGATCAAGAACCTGGCCAGATGGTAAATACTATCTTTGGAAATGTACCTCTCGGTTCACCACTGTCAGATCAGATGCAGGACTTTGGAAGGCCCCATACCTTGTTTGTGAGTAACTATCTTAGTAACAATATTCCATCTGATGATAGGTGTACGGAGTTCCCAACTATTCCTTTAATACAAGGTACTGTCAAAATGTTTGATGTCAATATGCTAAGGTCATCTGCTGTAGGCGATCCTGTGGCAAGGGATTATTTCACCAGCAACCTTTTGCTTGACGTACCTGGAGCCCATGCTTTGGAAAAGAGAACTGTGCTACAGAGTGAAAGGCCGTTTACACGGCAGAGAAATCGGGTACGGACGTGTCAAAAAAGGAGTACGTACCTCACATTTTTGCCCGTGTAAACAATCCGTACCATGTTTTGGGGGATGAGTACGGACCCGTGTTTTTTCTGGTTTTGGGGCCATATACGTCTATGGCCCCAAAACCAGAAAAAACACGGGTCTGTACCCATAACTCAGCATCACGCGTCGCCATTTTTGTTTACAAGAATTACACATGTTCGAAAACAGCACACAGCTGTACCAAATACAGTAGTCCCATGCAAGAAATTGGTTCGGTCCCCCAAAAACTGCAGTGTAAACGCAACCTTGTTAACGTGGTCCTTATGCCTCTTTAAGTCCGACCCGTGATCAAACATCATCCGTGTAAACGGCTAAAATTATGCGTTCCGTACTACTTTTTTGACACGTCCGTAGCCGATTTTTCTGCTGTGTAAACGGCCTTTGAATCTACTGAGTGGAAGCAGAAGCATAGTCAAGTACTTACAGCCTCAAACTTTGGCAGGGTTTATTTCCGCAAACAGAAACCATCACAGGTTTCGGTAAAATTTATTTTCCAGGCCAAAAATTTGTCAAAATGTAGCTTATTAAATTCGCCGACAGGCAGGGACACCGCAACAGCTTGCGCCATTTACTGCGGCCCAGTAAACCCACCCATCCCACCCCAGGGGAGGACATCCATCACACAGTAATCTCGTGCTTGGGAAATTAACGTCTCCTACCGCTAGCCCTGCAGGAGACGGGACCTCCATTTATTCGTCCCTATCCGAGAAGACTAGAATATCTAACCATTTCTTGATATTGTAGAAAGGTAGCGTATTCTCCTCATTTCTATTTTAAGACCTTGAGAGTTTGTCCAGTCGGGGCTCGAACCCTCGACCTCCCGCATAACAGTCCAGCGCACGGTCCATTGAGCTAACTGGGAGGCGGTTTTGGCTACTGCTCATGATGTGTAAGGAAGTGTAAGGAAGCCTTGGCGAGAACTATTTATGCCAGAAAAATGCAAAAAGGGCAGCCTAATTTTGCAGTGTCTGAGGCAGGACTGTCCATCCACCCATCTTTGACTTACCTTGGGGCAAGCCCTGATGGCAAAGTCTATGATCACTCATGTCCAGATCATTTATCTGGTTATTACGCCCAGGTTCAAGGAAAATTAGCAATTACGTGCCTACCATTGTGTGACTTTTGTGTCTACCTATCAGACTCCAATGAAATGTGTGTGTGGACCGAATCAAATTTGACCATGACTATTGGTCAAATAAACTTCTTCCCAAGTTAGAAGAGTTCTTTATGAAGCATGCTTTAATTTTTCTGACTGCAGCCAATCAGTACACTGATCAATAGATTAGATCATGAAACATTGCAAAAATCTCTCAAAAAGCCTCTTAAAAATTGTTAAAATGCCTTTTGATTTTTAAGCGGTTTATTAAGAGTTGTTTGTCCAATAGTAGGTATTTTGCTCCATTATTCATTAGCTTCCAGTCAAGCAGTAGAGAATCTTATCTTGTAAACAGCCATGTTTTCAAGGTGTGGTCTACATGAAGAGGGGACCTTTAAGGGACAGGGGGGAGGAACTCCCTCTCTCTCATACTGCATGTCCAACAGATAATAATCAAAGTCTCTTTCTGTGCATAGAAAGTATCACTGCATTTATTTCCCTCTGGTAAAAATAACAATGATCAATCGGGAATTATCCATTGTTGGCTTCAGTTGTGTTACATATATCACAAAACCCTAGCTACACTGGTATGATGACCTGGAATAACAATTTGTGCCTTATAGCCTAGGAGCCAAATTTCATGTAGTCTAAAATTCTGGAATTTCTGTGTCGGCAGTCATAAATACAAGAATGGTTATGTGAGCGAAGCATTCCAGGAGACACAATCAGTCAACTAAATGTATACTTTGTGCATTCTGATTTATTGGTCCATATTCCTTTTATTGGGGGGGGGGGGGGTGCTTGCTGTTGTAGCATTTACATTTTAGTAGCCAAATACCATAAGTGTAACAAAACAGAAATAATTTATCCCAGATTATAATTATTGCACCTGTCAGTGGCTCCCCTTTGTACTGGTGGGGTAATCAGGTATAACCATAGAGTTTGGCATAAAAAATTGCTTGTCAATTGCTGTCAAAAATGCCCTTACTTTACATTGATATACTGTCTTATTTAATTGGACTTGTGTAAAAAGCCAGGAAATCGGCTAATATGGTATTAGACATGTAACATGTATATGAGCATGGTCTGCAATAGTCTAGAATACATATCTCAGCTTTCCTCAAGCACAGCACAATGTTTTACTTAGTCCTTGCTTTGTTCTGGCTTTCAAATTCTTAATGTATCAAGCATTATAACACAGGATTTTGAAAATTGAAAAGACAGTAAGCAACAGACCATATCTGATTAATGCTTCCAAACATTGTAACAGGTCTTTCTGAACGGAAAATGCGAAAACGCCAAATTTTGCCTATGGCCCTCCCAACATGGATACTGTGTGCCGCTACGGTTTGAGTTTTGATGACATCATCTTCATGGAACCCAGATTGATCTTTAAGAAAGGGAGGTATGTTGACCCTATTCCCACTTTCTGTAGTTCAGTAGCAATGTCAAAACCCTTATCCGCCATGACTGCATCTCCCTTCTTTACTTCTCCCACATGTAGTTTCTTTTGAAGTACTGCAAGAAAACCAGACCTTTGTATTATTTTTTTATCACTTATTGAGCTTTCATATAGCTGCGAGACAAACATTACGCCTCCACTTGGGTCAACACCAATCAGGCATTTAAGTGTGGCGTGGGATTTGCAGGTACTGTAACATTCGCTGTGTTTCTGTAACGCACTTGGCACCTGAACCTGGAGTTCAGTCGCATCAACAATGATGACATTGGTGGGATACTTTTCTAAAAAGTCTTTTGGGCTGTTATTTAGAATTATATCCCTGTGGGGCCAGCTCTTGAGGGAGCCAATTACTATGTAAATGTAATTTACCCATGTCAGGAAAATATTTGTTACTGTGCTCTCAGACACACGGAACCTTTCAGCAAGGTCAATATTGGCTAAACCCATTCTAAGCTTCATAAGTACAAGGAGATATTCGTCTTCAACAAGTCATTTTTGAGCCGTTGGCCGCGTCATGGTTTTCTCATGGCTTTCTTCCCCATCACTGTCACCTGCTTCAGGAACAATTTCTTCGTCTTCTTCGTCCTAATCAAATAGCTTTCCATGTTAATTATTCTAGATTTACCGGCTTCACTGTCCCAGTAAATCAGTTGTTTCCTGTCTAGGCCTGGCAAAATAAAGTGCAAGATACTTCTGAATTCTTCGTAGGAGTTAAAACCTGTGAAGTCCGTGAACAGTTTTGTCTCCTTCTTCACTGTTGTGCACGTGGAAAGAAGATGTGAAACTGAAAATCTATGCGAACAAGGCATTCTTTCTTCTCGACAGTCTTGCTTTTCACTGCACAAATCATCATCAATTGTTTGTGTTTTCCTGGAAACACATATTTTGTCATCTACTGTAATCAAGTCACCTTCTCCTTCCGATGCGGTATCCGTTGCTTCGTCTTGTTCCATTCGGATAGCTTCCAGCTTCCGAACAGCCGGTCGTATTTTTTCTTGTTCACTGTCTTCTAGCGGAATATCTTTAGTCCACACAAATATAGATGGAACTGCATTGGGTCTCAGTCGCCGCATGGAACCATCGGGATTGATGAAATCTTCGCGTAGAAAGTGCGAGCTACATATCTTGGAGTGTTTGCTCGGCTTGAAATATTTGCGGTTGTTTCGATACATTTTATGCAGTCATTTGTTCAGCAAACGTTTCCGTCCTCCTCTGCTTGGTAGTCCGTGAAAAAAAAGATCCTTGAGGACATTTGAAATATTCTGGCACTCTCCTGCACAGCAGAAGTGAGGTATTATGTAGGTATTTTGACAGCTTTTCTTTCAACACGTGCAGAAAGCCGCCATGTTTGTTTTGATTTGGTATCCATCTCAGACCACGTGACCTAAGACTCCGAGATAGCCTATTTTGTCTATTGTCCTTCAGCAACATCCTTACGTTCTGTTAAATTCTCTTTGGAGGATACAAATGAAAGAGTAAGGCCAGCATGTTCTTTGACAAACAATCCACCTTTTCCATAGCAGGATGGTGGACCTCTAATAGACGCTCTGACGATGTACTCTTTATTGGCTTGCACAATAAGTGCAGGCTCAAATATTACGTCCTAGCCGTAATAGTCGTCGTCGTCGCTCTGCATGGGTATAGATTAAAAAGTGCCCCTCACTGTGGCCACAGACTGTTTCTCACCATCATAGACTGTTAGAATTACATTATATTCATTGTTCTCACTACCAAATAGTCGAACGGCATAAAGTTCAATGGTCTTGTTAACTGAAAAAGTAATTGCATCAGGAGTGATGTCAAATCGCCTGCCGTATTTCCACCCTTCTCCTAATGCTGAAAACCTGCTAATCCATTGTGACCCACCTCGTTTCCTTTCACCAAATTCAACTGGTTTAGGAAGCATGCCATTAAAGTAATTCATCATGTTGTGAGCTTCATCAGGTGTCAAAATCTCACAGTCAAGAATAACCCCTACGAATTTTTTCTGTTTCATGACCGGGAAACGAATATTTCCAACAACCGTCTCCCCAAGGATTCTTATTTTCATGGACTCTTCTGGTGCCAGGTTTTTCTTTTCGTATTCATGTCTAGCCCAACAGTCCACAGCTTTAAATAACTCCACTTCTGTAACATTCAAAGAGTCTCTTTCCATCAATTCTTCCAGCAAAGATTTCTCGATTGTTACGAAAGCATCCGATTTCACAGCTTCGTCTGCATGTTCATCGAACACTTCCATGCATATATCCACCAGATCTTTCTCTTCATATTTCTGCGCCTCTGACAGGACATAAAATACATTTGATGCATCCAAATTCTCTCCCAGGTATTCCGTGCACTTGTCAACAAGAGAACTGAAGCATGTATTTCTTCACTAGATACAAGACTTGCATAACATTGTCAGCGTTCAAGTTCACTTCATCGCTGTAAATGAAGCGGAACAACTCTAACAAGCTTTGATACTCGCAATCAGAGATTTTGATGGAGTCTTTCGTCTCTGCTAATTCACCGTAGAACATGGCGTAAAATACTGGACTGCCGATCGCCAACACGAACTTGTGAGCCGGAATCGTCTTCATAATTTTACCACCGGCCTCAACGTCTTGCACAACAAACTTCACCTTACTCAGGAGCTCGTTGTTAAACATAAACTTACATCTTTCCCTGATCGTAAACCTTTCCATCTCACTCCAGTAATCTTGGCTGACTGCAACCAGAGACATACTTAATGAAAGAATTCCAACGGAGTCAGATGTAAATCAATCGCTTCGTTCTAATTTAAGGCATAATAGCAGCCCCGAGAGTGACGAAAGATGGATAATACTGTATGCTTGACCAGCATTCACTCACCTATTTAGATACCTCGTGTAGACTACACTCATATATGACCAATTTCAAATAAGCCATCGGTACTCTACACTCAGACAGAAGCACAACAACCCTCATCATCTGCAGCTGGTACAACTATTTACATTGATTGTCTACAGTAAAACGGCCTCGAATAGATGATGATCGTCATCAGTTAAAGAAGGATCGTTTGCAAGACTAAGATGAGAGTAACGGCAATGCCAAAGGACAAACAACTGATGCGTAAAGGCAACACGGGAAGTTCGGCTCAGTGCAGTAAGAAAGCTTACAAAGTGACTTACCCCGCTCCAAGATAAGCTGAGTAGATCGATGGCTTACGCTTGAGAATAAATCATTCGTTAGCTCGTTTTGTTTACGTTGCGACTTGATTTTGTTAGAAAGTGATTTCTATCCATCAATTTCCTACATCATGTGTTCCACTTTAAAATATGTTTTTATTTTTTCAGAAAGGATGTAATGAAAGATGCTGGATTGATCAAATTCTTACTGATGAATGGATCATTCCGCAATTTTTCTTCGGGAAGCGGCAGGGAGGTATTTCTTGACAACATCGCCAGCACACGCTCTGAATAATGATATTGTTGTAGAACCCTATGTGTCATAGGTTAGAGATTTCACCATAATATTTTAGAGTTGAAGCAGTACAATAGATTGTTAATAATTATAGGAGCAATCAATTTTAACTTAATTGTTTGTTTCCCTACAAGGTAATCACGGTTGACGTATCAAGAGTTTATCCCAAGTAATAGACAGGTTTTTTTAATAACAATAATAATTATAATAATAATAAAGTATTTATATAGCACCAGTTTCCTTAAAGTTCAAAAGCGCTTAACAAGAGTGATACAATTGTAAAATTAGAAAAACGCTTTTTTAAAAAGAAAAAATTTAAGTTTGTTTTTAAAAACGGACACTGAGGAGCTGTTCTTGATATCGGACGGCAAAGTGTTCCAGAGTGTGGGGGCAGCTACAGAAAAAGATCTTGCACCGTATGTCTTCAAATTATAATGAGGAATCAAAAGGAGCCTTCTTAGATGATGAACGCAGTTGACGAGCTGGAACGTGAGGTGTGAGTAGATCACGAATGTACGATGGTGCAAGATTGTTAAGAGCTTTGAACGTGATGAGTAGAATTTTAACCACAATGCGTTAAAGTATCGGAAGCCAGTGAAGATTTATTAGAATAGGCGTAATGTGTTCATGTTTTCTTGGAAGAGAGAGGAGACGAGCAGCGGCGTTCTGGACGTGCTGTAACTTTTTTACTTGGTAGTTCGGTAGTCCATAGAGTAATGAATTACAATAATCCAATTTTGAAGATACAAATGCATGAACAAGTATTTCAGTGATGGTTGATGACAAGTACTTTCTTTTATAGCTGATATTACGGAGATGGTAAAAAGATGATTACAGATACTTGCAACATCATCGTTGAAAAGAAAATGATTGTCAAAGGTAAAACCAATATTTCTAGCTTTCTGTGAGAGGTGGATGGTCTCACTGACGACGGAGATTTCTTGAACAGTTGGCATAGGTAGCTGTTTAGCAGAGATCACTAGTAATTCAGTCTTATCCTTGTTTAGTTTAAGACAGTTAGCCAACATCTAGTGATCAATCTCATGTACACAACGCTCAATGTTAGACACAGCTAAATCCTTGTCACCAGGTATAGTTGACTGAAAGGATAAATAAGTTGCGAATCATCAGCATAAAAATGATAACCCAAGTTAAATCTCTTAACAATGTCAGAGAGCGGTGAAGTGTAGAGAAGGTACAAAATGGGTCCCAAAACAGAACCCTGTGGAACACCACATTGAAGAGCACGTTTCACGGAAACTCTGCTATCTACAGACACATACTGCATGCGATCGGACAAATAAGATTGGAACCATAAAAATGGCTTGCCAGTAACTCCAAAGCGTTTATGTAGACGAGAAAGAAAAATATCGTGATCAACCGTATCAAAGGCAGCAGAGAGATCTAAAAGTAATAGAATTACTGTTCTACGGTTATCAATGGCTGTGAGGATGTCATTATGCACGCGAATGAGAGCCGTTTTCTGTGCTATGATACTGCTTATAGGCTGACTGAAATGTCTCGTTCAACTTGTTTTTGTTAATATAGGTAATCAGTTGGTTAGCAACAGACTTTTCAGTTGCTTTGCTGATAAAGGTAAGATTTGAAACGGGGCGATAGTTTGAAACTGCGTATGATCCAGTGAAGGCTTCTTAAGAAGAGGGCGTAACTTGGCAACTTTTAAATGAGAAGGCATTAGGCCAGATTGCAGTGACGTATTAATAATCTTGGAGATAAATGGCAGCAATGCGTCTAGAGCGTTACTTGGGACAAAGCCAGGAAGTAGGTCCAGTTCACATGATTTGGAAGAAAGTTTCCCAACACATTCACGGACGTCATCGATGGTTACCATATTAAACTCATCAAACTTATAAGGACAGACCCAATTAACTTCTGGAACTGAGTGAATAGCAGCTGCAGCATCAAGGTCAACACGTATTTCAAAAATCATTTTATCAGAAAAAAAACTCGACAAACGTAGTTGCGAGTTCCGACGGCGAGTTGGATTTATCAATAGTCTTGAAAAGAAGTTTATAGTCCGACTGATTATCGTTGATAAGAGAAGTGTAATAAGATTTCTTGGAAAAACAAAGTAAGTTGTTGACGGTGCGGCATTGATCAATAAACAATTGGCGATCGGCTGGAAGTTTAGTCCTTCGCCATCGCCGTTCCAATCTTCTACGATGTTTTTTCAAACTACTTATTTCCTCAGAATACCTAGCTGCAGCAGGACGCAGAGTAACAGTCTTTGTCCTAAGAGGAGCATGAATGTCAAGTATAGAACTTAGAACGTCGTTGTACTGAGTGAGTAGAGTATCAAGGCACGGAAGCGGCTCAGCAAAAAGAATCGGAAGATTAGAATTTAAGACATCAGAACCAAACTTATTAAAGTATATATGAATATATGAATATATGAACTTCATATATTCATTGTATCTGATTTATCATCACGGGTTTATTACGAATCAACTTAACGGCCTGCTCCCAGTTGGCTTGTTAGCTCAATTGGTAGAGCGCTGCACTAGTATCGCAGAGGTCAGTGGTTCGAATCCCGTACAGGTCTGATTTTTTTCAGGTCTGATTTTCGCTATTGCTTAAATAGCGCTATCTACTGCGAGGTTCGTGCATTATATGTATCTACAACCGCAGTTCAAAATATATGAACTTCATATATTCATTGTATCTTATTAAAGTCTATTGAACGAAGCTTTCTAAAGGTCATAAGCTTCTTGTCAAACACTGGCTTTTTGAGCTTCAGATGAAAGTGAATAGCGGCATGATCAGATAAAATAAAGGGAGAATCAATCGATGAATCAGAGACAATGTCATGGTCAGATCTAGTAATAACAAGATCTAAGGTGTGACCATTCTTATGTAAGGCGTGACCATCCTTTTTTACCTCAAGCTTGCTCATTCATGCCTGATTTGTATTATGTAGCTATCTCTTATGTTAATACAAGCTTGCAGATGGTGCAACTTCAACGAGTAAAATTGTCCCCCGCCACCAGTACTGCGTTCTCCAACAAAAAATTAAAAAAAAAAAAAAAAAAAAAAAAAAGGCGAGCATATTCCTTTTCGGAAATTTTAAATTTTTCCCTACATGAATGGCGGACCTTTAACATTAGCTCCGAAGAAGTATTTTATGTACCCAGGCAAAGTAAGCAAGAGTTTAAATATCATGTCAAAGCCGTAATAGTCGCCACTGCCACTGTGCATTGGTATAGATGAAAAAGTCCCCCTCACAGTTGTCACAGAAAAACCATCAGTATTATGCACATCTAAATTACATCCTACTATTCATTATTCTCACTTCCATCAATCAATCAATCAATCAATCAAAGTTTATTGTCTAACGTGAGGCATGGTTGCCCAATTGCCCGAGCCAGAGGCTCATGTATAAAACGGTAGACTATAAATTAACTATAATTAAAGGTATATTATTAGGTAAAAATATATAAGTTTAGAGTACGAGTGATAATTGTAAAATTGTAGGTGATTAATATTGATAGTTAAAAGAGTCTAAACATTATGTTCGGTGAAAGATATTGCAGTAGATGAATATGAATAAGAATGACAATGTATGTGTACGTACAATAAAAGTCAACTACATGTATTACATTTACAGATTGGTCCTAGAGTGCTAAAATCGAAATTCTTAAGTTTACTACAAAAATCGCTAAGCGTAGATGCTGTTTTAATTTCTCTAGGTAAACTGTTCCAAAGGTGACTAGTTTTATATGTAAAGGAATTATGATACGATCTATTATTATACTCTGGTTGCACAAGATTTACACCTTTATTCCTTAAACTATATCTAGATTCTCGCAATTTAAAAAAGTTTTTAATATATTCCGGACCGTTCCATTTCATACATTTAAAAAGTAAAACCAAGGAAATATAAAATCGCCTATGTTCTAGAGTTTTCATGTTGCTTTTAGCTAAGATTGTATTGTAATCAACATTAATGCCGAGATTAAGCAACGTTTTGAGTGCGTACTTATTGACTGACTCAAGTTTAGAGCTCAGTGTTTTATTTAATCCAGGCAATAGCGGACTACAGTACTCCAAGTGAGGAAGTATGTAAGCCTTGTAGAGTGATAGGGAGACATCTACAGGTATAAATTTTTTGAGTGTCCTAAGGGCACCAATCTTGGCATAGACCTTTTTTATGACACTCTGAATGTGATCAGCAAATGTTAACTTGTCGTCAATTGTGACCCCAAGGATTTTGAGTGAGTTAGATAACTCGACTCTAGAGTCACCAATGATAAATTGAGGGTCGTAAGCAATATCTCCAATCATCATAGCTTGGGACTTTATGTTGTTGACCATAAGATAATTACGAGAAAGCCAAGACAGGAGGATGTCAATATCATGGTTCAGGGAGATTTCCAAGAAAGTGATATCGTGATGAGATCGATAAGTTGTCGTATCATCGCCATATAGACGCAAGGAAGCGATCTGGCCAGCAAAGTTTAAGTCATTCATATATATATTAAAAAATAAGGGACCGAGAAGACTACCTTGAGGCACACCACATTGAACGGGAAGCCAATCAGAGAATTTGCAATTAAATTTAACTCTTTGCTGTCGCTCGGTTAAGTATGACTGGACGAATCTGAGGGCGTCATCATTCAGACCATAAGCACGCACCTTGGCTAGGAGTAAACTGTGACACACAGAATCAAAAGCTTTGGAAAGGTCAATGGCAATAGTTCCAGTGACTTTCTTAGATTCCAGGGCTAGTCTCCAGTCGTCCACCATTTTTAGAAGAGCAGTGCAACATGAGTGCCCACTTAAGAATCCAGACATATTGAGAGAGAAGTGGGTCTTGAAAGCATCATAGAGCTGATCATACATAACTTTCTCAAGAATCTTGGGAATGGACGACAAGATACTGATTGGTCTGTAGTTTTCCACAAGAGAGCTATCATCCTTTTTATAGGCTGGAGTAACATTACTTAATTTCCATTCCTGTGGCCACTTTGAGTTAGCAAGGCTGTAATTAAGGAACTTAGTCAAAGGCCCTTTGATTGTTGACGCAGATAGCTTAAGAATCATGGGAGTGATATTGTCAGGTCCACAAGACTTGTTTGTTTTCAGGCCAGTAAGTAATTTACCAATGTATTCCGTACTGACAGGTTGAAATGAAAATCCAAGATTGAAATTGCGCGACGAGATTGAAGTCACACTTGGATGATGTTCGAAATCTTCAACAGACTTACTCAAAACAGTTCGATCAAGAGCAGGTGAAGAGAAGTGTTTATTGAAAAGATTTGATGGATCACTAACAACTGCACCTCTAACCATTATGCATGTGCCATCGCTGTTATCTTGTCCAGAAGACGGTAGAAGAGGCTTTACCCGCTTCCAAAAATCTCCAGGAGTTGTTGCGTTAGCTGAAGAGTCCAAGAAGAACCGTTTAATAGATGTTCGCTTAAGTTTGGTAACTAAGTTCCTTTGTACTCTATAACTTTCCCAAGTTTCGTCATTCCGACTAAGGCGGTATTTGCGGTATAGTTTGTTTCTCAGTTGAATTGCTCTTTTTATTTGGACATTGATCCACGGAAGTTGGTTTGCGTGAACCCTTTTTTTCACAATAGGCGCATGTTTGTCTATTTTGTCTTTGTAGGGCTTTGACCAGTGATTCCAGACATCGTTAATATCATTATAAACAAAGGCACTGTCCCATGGAGCGGTAGATAAATCATAACAGAAAAAGGCTTCATCAAATTTCTTCATACTTCTGGACTCAATCGTTTGCACTTTCGATTTCGGTAGGCGTGGTTTTCTCACAATGTAGACAAGATCGTGATCACTTATTCCAAGTTTCAACGTGCCACTCTTTGTCCATCGCTCAGGTCGGTTAACTAGGATCACATCAATTAGGGTTTCACTTGTGTTAGTAACCCTTGTTGGTTCAGTTATTGTATTTGAGAGACAATAGCGATCGCAGAAATCAGCCAAAGGATTATTCGTATTATGCAAATTCCCATCAACATAGGCCATCATATCGATATTGAAATCTCCAACAAATACAATTTCATTCCTGATTTTTAGCATGTTTTCTGCAGCAGTAGAACAGGCAGAGATAAAGTCAGTGACTTTACACTTACTTGGAGAACGATAACAGGCACATACGAAAAACCATGTATTTGTATTCCCCTTTACATTGAGGCAAATAGATTCTACACCAACTGGTTCAAGCTTGAGTTGTCTTCTCGCAGTTAAAGAATTGTGAATATAAACTAATAGACCACCGGCACCCCTTTTTCTATCATTCCTGATGACACGGTAATGTGAGTTGGATAATAACTTTGTAGAAACAGACTTGTCAATCTTCGTTTCAGAGATGAAGAGAATGTCAAAACGGCATTCGTTTAGTAGATCCAAAATCTCATCTATTTTGCCGATGATACTGTTTGTGTTAAGATGGCCATATGGTCGAAGGCTTTGGGTGCAGTGGTGGTATTAACCGAAAGAGTTATTGAATCCAATATGGTCATTGTGTTACGAGGATCGAATTATTTTTACTGAATCTGTCACGCAATCCCAGACTTTTCTAGAATTATCTATCATCTGTAATATTCCAGAAACTTCTTTGTTGTGACTCAGCAGTTTCCAAAAATAGTACCACTTGTAATACGCTATAAATAGTAATAGAACATTCTAGATAACTAAAGTAAATGTATAAATGCTGGCTTGTGAGAAGTACAAAGGAGATTTTGCCCGAGGGCTTACCCTCGTGGCTTGCTGACTGAACTTTTGGAAGCTATGATATGACGAGGCTATGACCTTTTGGCCTTGTGATATCCGGAGAGAAGAAAGAGATGAAAAAGACGATAGTCGAGAGAGGAAGAAGATAGAGAATACAGAGTTTACTATGGAGTCCTCCGGAAGAGTTTGTGTACAAGGAAAGAATGCAATAAATCAAGAAAGCCAAGCGCTGTGGTCCTCAGTGGGCGGATGTTGGAATTGGAAGTTGATCAAGACGACGAACACTTACACGGCATGAAGGATTGTAAGCCTGCTTTATAAACTGCGTAACTTAATCTTTAACCTAAGTAAATTAGAAGGTGTATAACTGATTAAATAATAGTTGAAATGGATAACTGCTTGTTGTTACATTTTTGATACGTGCCATATATCGTACTCGGGAGTCTATTTTCATATATGCTTTGTTAGCGGACATTTGTTGGTCATTCGTGCACGTAACAATTGTCGTTTGCTCGAAATACTTTAGTTTTATGTGCATCCTGGAAGTAAAGACTTATTTGACTCTCGATTCACATGACATACGTACTCATAAGAGTATATGTCGATCAAATACTGAGACTTGTTGAGGAGACAAAGCAGCGTCTGAACTGTTTAGTAAACAAAGATACAACTTGGCAAAGTAACCCTGTTACATTAGTACTTTGTTGTACAAATGACTCCAAAACATACCAAGTGCAAGTTACAAGTTATTCGAAAAGTTATCGAGAGAATCCTTCGAAGAAGCAAATCTCTCACCTGATCCTTTCTCGAATAGAGACAGGAATTGGACTTATGAGAATTAGAATTGACCCTCGACCGTTTATGAATTTGAATAAGAACTTCTAATAAAAGGGATTATTGTCAAGCCGGTCTTTTCAGAATGTAACTGAAATCTTGTAGATATTTGCTCGATCTCGTGGCTATTAATCATACCTCGAAATTTTCGAAAATTTTTGTCACACATGACAGCTTATATCAATACCATAACTTCCACTTCATCTCTATCAAAAAATAATCGTTTGCAGGACGAAGTAATATAATGGGGAAGAATATCGAATAAGAGTACTGAGGGCCAAAGTGGTTGTGTCAATGTATCACACGTGGTGCATAAGGCAGCACGGCAAGTTTGGCTGAGTGTGATAAGAAAACTATCAAAGTGCCTTTCCTCGTTCCAGTATAAACTAAGTAAATCGATAGTTCGCACCTGTCGCACGCTCGAGAATAAATGATTTATTTGCTCACGTCACGTTGGTTGCATTGCCGGCAACTTGATTTTGTTATAATTAGATTTCTACCCATCACTTTTCAACATCTTGCGTTTAAGTGTCACAGCATTCGTTCTTCACTTCCAAAAATATAAACTGAAAGAAAATAGATTGACTAAGTATTATTCATGACAACTCCACAAATTTTCTTTGGGATTGACAGGGCAACATTTCTCATCATCATCCCCGATGCACTTTCTAAATAATAATAAGCGGTACTATAAAATCGTCAAGGCAAAAGCGATAGAAAAAAATAAGCTGCAAGATCTATGCGATAAAATATCACAATTGCAAAGTGCATTACGCAGTGGCCTTTTCCCATCTAAGTTTGTTTTGTGCTGTCTTTAGAAGTACCAGGATGTTGTTCATCGCAGATGACGACGGGCTAAAGCTCGAAACGTCAGCTTTTAAACTCCTTACGGTGGCCAATTTACATTTCAGTTGATAAAACCAAATAAACTTGTTACCCCCACCGACACAGCACTACAGTTTCTTCAGAAATTTACCCCCTTTAAGCGTAAATTAGTCGTTGTGTTATGCCGCTAGCATTTTTCCTTTAATTTCCTAGTACCAGATCACTAGCCAACAATTCCAAGGAAGAGGGATTCAACCACAGCGATAATTTTTGCACTGTCTGTCAGAAACTGGACTGAACAAGGTCTTACCCACATTAACTGCGTAACTTATTTTCGGGACTGGCAGGACTGTAATTTGTACCAGTATTATCCATGCCAATTGCACTAAGTAGAGTACAAAATGACGCACGAGTTGAGAATAAATACAGTCGAACCTCCCTTTGCGCCCACCTCTCGCCTAAGCGACTTCTTTTTTAAAATACCACAGGTTTCTGAGTGGAATCACTATAATGAAACCTCTTAAAAGCGCCACCTCTCAGAAACAACCCTTTTTAGAGATGTATGTCTTCCAATATATATTTGCCCCAGGTTAACTCTCCACCGATAGCATACCATTGCAGTCTTTACTGGCCGCCAGGTAAAGAGGAGCTTACATTGAAATGCGGCATGGGAAAAACATTTCGCTGATTGGAAACGATCCTGGTTACCACCCTCATAAGTTTATAAACTGGACAACCAAGATGATCCATGTCAAGAAATACTTTATTGACGAGAATTTAAGACCAGTACTACTCTTTGAGCACCCTACTTACACAATCTAAATGGCTAACACCCACCTAATCTAAATTTAGATCAGTGGGTTCAAGCCGTGTCAAATGATCATCTAAGTCTTCCCAGTAGCTTATTAAATATGCATAGACATTTCGACCAATGAAATCCCTCACTCGAACTCATCGGTGAACAAGCCAAGGTGATCGCTGCGAAATGCGTCGGTTAAAGCCGGTCTGCCTTGATGTGAAGAATATTGGGCGCGATGGAAAGAAAACCACTGTATCGATTCCGCTGAGAGTGGATCTTGGTAAGCAGCCTCATAAGAGTACGGAAGAAAATAGTCAGGACACCAACAGTCTAGTAGAACAAGATGTCCCTCTTGACGATCTCGACAAGCAGGAACTCTCAACTCAACAGCAAAATCGTGTTTTGAGTATCTCTGCTAACTGGGAAAAGGTCCGGGAAAAGTTGCTGAACTCGTACATCGAAGAACAGCATCTTCCAGACAAGATTAACTGTGTGAACTGTCAAAAGAGTATCGCTACAACACGATGTAAATACTGTGCCCCTCGCCAGTACTTCTGTATTGAATGTGCACGAGCTCTACATGTCAATCAAAACAAGTTTCATGTACTTGAGCAATGGAAGGTGTGTATGAATATTTTGGGGCCGGTTGTATTCTAGCTACTTTTAGTGTAACATATCTGGTTAAACTGTACTTTTATCTACTTCTTACTTTCTTTATTTTATTAGGATGGGGTATTTTCTCCTTTGTATGCAGATGAGGCAACTGTTAGCTATGGCCATACGTCCAGAACCGCAACAGTAAAGCTGTTCAGACTTCTGGATGCCTCAGGTCAGCTCATTTCATTTATAGTGGTTAGAAAATACTAGAATGGTTTTAAAACGAAGCGTTCTTTTTCAATTTTATCTGCTCCTTTGTCACATTTTCCTGCCGCTTGCCTAAAATCAAGAACGCTGATGATAATGATACGATATTTAAATTCTCTCAATATGTCAGGGCCCATAATTGGCTGTCCAATAATTTCTAAGTATTGGACCGGGTAATGTCCTGAATGATTCCACATGCAATTAAGTTTTGTAATGATATGGCTTGCCATTAAGTCCAAAGAAAAACAATAAACTTGGCTTGCATCTATCTGTAAGAGCCTTTTCTGTCATGCTGGGAGAATATTGGCCCTTGGACTTCTATGTACAGACCTCGCTGCACTTGGTTTGTACTTTCAAGACCTCAGGCCAATATTCTCCTAGTATGGCCCTCGCGCTTGGTTAAGGTGTCTACATGGCCCTCAACAAAGTAAGAGGTATGTAAAGCTGTATGTAATGTTTTTTTTTGTTTGTTTGTTTTGTTTACTTAACTTCATAAGCTGTTCATTTATTTTTTTATGAATGTCAGGAAATCATCACCTCAAATATGTACAAGTGTGTGATTGTGAGCCACATGCTGTCACACTCTTGAAATGTCAGTTCTGGCCAGGGTCACCAGCAAATCCCACCACAGGTTTCAGCTTCAAACTGATGGAGTTTGTGGAGAAGGTCTTTCTTCATTGTCAAGTGTCCCTTCTAAACATCACAGAAGTGATCACAGAACTCAATCCTCAGCTACAACCAACACATGTAGGTTCGCTTGCAAAGAGTCTTTTTCAGACATATGACCAGACTTTTTTTAATTGATTGATTTTGGTTGGACGGTATGTTTTTTTTAGGTGAGCTCAATTTACAGTATCCTTAATTCAGAATGCTTTGAAGAATTCAGGTATGTGTGGTTATAGGTTGAGAGTATCAAAGCTGCTAATTTGTGGACGCACAAGGTCTACTAAGGTGTTATTGATATTAGAAGTAATAAAATTATTACTACTATTATTATTAAACAACAACAAACATATGAAACATATGTGTGAACTGCGGTTATGAGACGTATATGAGCACGATCCTTCGCAGTAAAGCACTATTTGAGCAATAGTGAAAATCAGACCTGAAAAAAATTTCAGGCCTGAACGGGATTCGAACCACTGACCTCTGCGATACTAGTGCAGCGCTCTACCAATTGAGCTAACAAGCCAACTGGGAGCAGGCCATCAAATTAATTCGACATAAACCCGTAGATGATAAATCAAACTGTTTCGTTCTACCAAAATCACACGATTTCTAGGTAACGAACAGTCTTTATTTTATAAACTACGTGCGCTCTCACGTAGATATTTTTATCTAAAACCTTTTGCGATTAGATAACATCGACCGCTGTCTCATGTGTCACCTGAGGTGCACGTGATCTCCGAGTGAGCTCTCGTTACATCCTTTCTTTCATAAGAAACAAAACGAAAACAACGGAACAATCAAAACAAACATGAGAAACAAAAAATCAAAACTAATATCCAAAAGAATCAACTAGTCAAGTCCGGTAATGTCGTTGTCTCTCATGACACTGACTCAGGCTAACGAACAAAGTCATTCAGATAAGACGGGGGCTTCGTTATTCGACCACTGCGAGTCTGGTTGCCTTTGGAAGCTTGCGATGCTAGATCAGTCGCAGGCTGCTTGATCGCTGGCTCCTGTGGCTTCGCTACTTCTGAGCTGGAGTGACCACTGGCGTTAGTTTCTTGTTCAATGTGTTTAGGTGGCGAGGGAAATTCTGTCTGCTGGGGCATCTGGGTTGTTGGCGTGTGAGACTCTGTAGTTGCTTTCAGATGCCTTCTATTTCGTCTAAGGGCAGAGCCATCTTCTGTGAGGACTTTGTAGGATCGCACGTTCACTTGTTCCTGAACAGTGGCTTTCTTCCAGGGTGCCTTGGGGTTACTTGTGGGCTGAATGCGTACTGAATCTCCCGTTTTTAGTGGTGGTAAATCTCGAGCGTTTCTATTGTAGTAAAATGCCTGCTTGGTTCTTGTCTTCCATTTTTCTTCTTGGACACTTTCGGAGAGTTTGGGTTTAAGGAGCTTCTCGCTTGTTGGGAGTAGGGTCCTTGTTCGACGACTCATTAGTCGTTGTGCTGGGCTGCTTTTCATGCCTTCTGAGGGTGTGTTTCGGTGGTCGAGGATCGCGAGCCAAGGATCTGTTCCATCTTTGTTAGCCTTCTTAATAAGCCTTTTCACAGTCTTGACTGCGCTTTCCGCCATACCATTGGACTGCGAATGTCCGGGACTTGAGGTTAAATGATTGAATTCCCAATCTCGAGCAAATCTCCTGAATTCGTCCGAATCAAACTGTGGGCCATTGTCGGAAAACACAGTGTTCGGGATGCCATGCCTTGCAAAGTGTTGCTTCAATTTGTAGATAACCGCTTTAGATGTTGTACTGGACTCCAACCTATCGACTTCCCAGTAGTTGCTGTAGTAATCTACGGTCACGAGGTAATGTCGGTTGTTTGTCTCAAACAGATCAACACCAACCTTGGACCATGGCCGGTCAGGTACCTCATGTGGGTGGAGTGTTTCCTTCTGCTGGGAGATCTCAAAGGTTCGACAAGTTTCACACTGTCTGACAAAGTTCTTCACCGCTGTGTTCATTCCTGGCCAGAAAACGCTTTCTCTCGCGCGTCTCAAGCATCCTTCCACGCCAATATGTGATCGGTGGATTCTGGATAGAACTTCTGGTCTGAGGGATTTTGGAACTACACATCTGTCTCCTTTGAAGATAATTCCATCTTGCGCTGATAGCTCGTCACGAACGTTGAAGTATGGGGTGACGTCACAAGGGAGATCAATCTTGGTCTCAGGCCACCCTTCTCGAATGACTTTCTCAAGTGCTTGCATCGTGCTGTCTCGCAGACTTTCTTTACGGATATCGTCTAGGCTAGCTTTGCGGAGTGGCAGAAACTCGACCATATGTATTTCTTCAACTTCTTTGTCGATGGTTAGCACTTCATCGCGCGATGTGGTGTTGGGAAGGGGTGCTCTAGAGAGTGTATCTGCCAGATACATGTGCTGGCCAGGCTTGAAACCAATTTCGAGGTTATACTTCTGCAGGCGAAGTAGCATTCGTTGTAGACGCTTGGGGGCTGCCACGAGGGGTTTGCGGTAAATAACTTCAAGTGGTTTATGGTCGCTCTCAACAATCACTTTGCGACCATAAGTGTATTGGTTGAACTTCTCGGCTCCAAACACTATGGCTAGCAGTTCTTTCTCTATTTGCGCATAGTTGCGTTCTGTATCCGTCAGGGATCGCGATGCGTATGCCACTGGCTGACCATTTTGTAAGAGCGTAGCTCCAAGTCCAGTGTCCGAGGCGTCGCATTGAAGTACAGTCGCTTTGGCGGGATCAAAGTATCGGAGGACAGGTGCTTGGGAAGCTGCTTCTTTGATCTTCTTAAAGGCGCTCTCATGGACGTCGCTCCAATGCCATTCTGCATCCTTGCGCGTTAGCTGTCGAAGAGGTTCGCAAATGTCTGCCAGCTTCTTTAAGAATCTTGTCAGGTAGTTCGCTAGTCCAACAAGCCGCTGTACACCTTTCACATCTGTTGGTCGACTCATGTCTTTGATGGCGTCAATTTTGGATGGGTCTGGTTTTAGACCATCTCTTGTTAACGCATGACCAACGTAGGGGATTTCTGTCATCCTCAACTTGAACTTCTCCTTGTTCAGTTTCACTTCCTTTTCGCGGCACCTTTCAAGTAGAGTTAGCAGTTTTTTGTCGTGATCTTTCACTGCTTCTTGCACAGTGTCACCTTCACCCGAGATGAGGATGTCGTCTGCAACTGTGCGCACACCGGGAAGGCCTTCGATGGCTTGATCCAAACGATGTTGGAAATATTCCGGTGCGGGCGATATGCCGAAGGGCATCTTCAGCCACCGGTACCGACCAAATGGAGTGCCAAACGTTGTTAGATAGCTTGAATCTTCATCTAACTCGACATGCCAAAACCCGTTTTTAACGTCGCACACACTGAAGACTTTGGCTTTTGACAAATCCGGCAGGAGATCATCGATGACCGGAAGAGGGTAGTGGCTGCGTTTCAAAGCTTTATTTAGTGGCTGAGGGTCAATACACACGCGAAGCTTGCCGTTGGGCTTCTTAACAAGTACCAAGCTTGAGACCCAATCTGTTGGAGTGTCAACTGCTTTGATAACTCCAAGCTCTTCGAGACGAGTGAGCTCTTGCTTTAACTTGGGTTTCATTGCCACTGGAATCCTCCTAACAGGCTGTTTCACTGGTTTAATGGTTTTGTCCAACTCTAAGTGAAGTTTCTTCTCAAATTTTCCTTCTCCAGTGAAAACGTCATGGAAATCTGCTGTTATTTGTTGCATCGTTAGGCCCATTACTTCTGTCTTTTCTTGTACCAATGAGATATTCTCGTAACGCACTTTGATTAATTTCATTTTCTGCACCGTTTTGGAACCCAACAGTGGCGTGCAGTCGTTATTGACAACAACAAACTCTGTTTCGCATTCTTCATCAACCTTGGGATTTACCAGATTAACACGACATTTACCAATGGTTTCCATTTTCGATCCGTTAAACATTCTGAGGACTTGTTTCGAATGCGCGATCCGGCACTTGTTCGGTAAATCGTTTTTGCTTATCACATTACAGGTGGCGCCACTGTCGACTTGAAAACGAACGGGATGACCTTTGATCTCCATTGTTGCGAAGATTTTCGATTTGATGGGTTGACTACTGACACTTTTGACACTTTGTTCTTCCAGATTTCCGGATGAAATCGTGAAGCAGTACTCTTCATCGCTCGAATCCTGCGAGGTTTTGGCGTCTCGCACTCGGTGAATCCGTTCTTTTCTTCGTTGTCGCCCACCAAGTTTCTGTTTACATAGCTTGGCGAAGTGATTTGTTTTGCCGCATTTCGCACATTCTTTTCCGAACGCTGGGCATTTATCTCTTGATCTCTCGTGTTTTCTGCCGCAGTATTTGCAATTAACTAACTTAGGACTGGCGTCTTTGCCGTCTTTTTTCTCTTTGTGGTTGAGTGCGTTGACTTCTTCTTTTCCACTCATGACTTTCATTTGCGATGCAGTTGTTTCGGCTGATCGACATACATCGATACACTTCTGAAGATTTAATTTCGGCTCTTGTAGTAATTTCTTCCTAGTTCCCGTGTCACAAATTCCACAGACGATCCTATCACGAATTAATTCGTCGGTGAGTGGACCAAAAATGCACGTTTTCGCGAGAGTTTTGAGCGCTGTGAGATACGTGTCAAATGATTCGCCGCTTTCTTGTTTTCTATTATTGAAGCAGTATCGCTCGTAAATGACATTTGTTTGGCCAATGCAGTGCCTCTCCATCAACTCCAAGACTGTATTCATTACGTTCTTGTCTTCTTCATTTTCGAACGGAAGACCATTGTAGACTTCGAGGGCTTCGGTTCCAATGCAGGTAATGAAAGTAGCTACACGGTATTTATCTTCTTGCTGGTTGAGACGTGAGGCGATTTCGAACGAATCCCACACTTGCTTCCACTTCTTCCAGTTTTCTGAAATATTTCCTGCCAAATTCAATCGCGACGGAATTGGTAAATTGCTTTGTATTCCATAACATGGTGTCGGCGCTTGAACACTCGCTGAACCTTGAGGTGGTGTAGTTGTCATCGTGTCGAAGAGGCTACACTCCTGGTACCATGTTTCGTTCTACCAAAATCACACGATTTCTAGGTAACGAACAGTCTTTATTTTATAAACTACGTGCGCTCTCACGTAGATATTTTTATCTAAAACCTTTTGCGATTAGATAACATCGACCGCTGTCTCATGTGTCACCTGAGGTGCACGTGATCTCCGAGTGAGCTCTCGTTACACAAACAACAACAAATAGTGCTTTACTGCGAAGGATCGTGCTCATATACGTCTCATAACCGCAGTTCACACATATGTTTCATATGTTTGTTGTTGTTTGATTTATCATCTACGGGTTTATGTCGAATTAATTTGATGGCCTGCTCCCAGTTGGCTTGTTAGCTCAATTGGTAGAGCGCTGCACTAGTATCGCAGAGGTCAGTGGTTCGAATCCCGTACAGGCCTGAAATTTTTTTCAGGTCTGATTTTCACTATTGCTCAAATAGTGCTTTACTGCGAAGGATCGTGCTCATATACGACTATTATTATTGTTGTTGTTCTTGTTATATTATTATTATTATTAATTAATATTATTATTATTAGTAGTAGCAGTAGTAGTAGTAATAGTAATAGTAGAGGCAGTCACAATATGATTTACAAGTGCTTCTTTATATAATTATTATATTTCTTTATTTATTATCTAGTTGCCCAGCTTAAATATATAGCTGTCAAACTCATGCTTTGCTTTTGTCGCTTTTGTGTTCATATGACTCAAAGATACATTGACTGTTTGTTTTAAGGTGAATATTCCATGTACATTAATTTACAAACATATTTCTTGCTGTACATGTACATCTACTGACTTGCTGTAAGAAAAGAATTGGTCCTAATTGACATTTTGTTGTTTTCACGTGAAGGTATTTCATGCATCAGTACAAGCATTGTACAAACTACAATGCAAATTTGTACAATGGAGCTTGGTGTCCTATATGTCCAAGGGTAACTATACATTGTAACTTGTTCTGAAGAGTAGCTTGCACTTGAGGAATATTATTATGGCATTCATTTTGGGGCACACAAAATGCACTCATCTTTACACTAGTGCTGTAGTTCTGCAGTATTCATTTTAAGTTGTTGTTGCTGTTCTGTTTTATATCTATTTTTCTCTTTTCCCCTCTCTTTTGAATAGGATGATGGTGTACTCATTGAAAGCATGGATGGGTGCTTTGGATTGTGTAGAAAAAAGGACAAAGGGCATGATTTAGGAACACCCAAACATGGAACACTCCTATTTACAGACCAGGATGATGTTGACAATTTTGTCAACAGTTATGGCAAAGCTGGAGCAGACATGGAACAGGTCTGTATATAAGGTGATGCAATGCTCAGATGTTAATTTGAGAACTGTATGATTTTCCTTTTGGCCCTTTGAATTCAAGATTTTCTGTTTTTGTCCCTTGTTTATCACAGAACTGCAGTAATTTCCATGCTGGAGAGGTTCTTTCAGCTTTAAGATCAAAAGGCAAAAACAAACTCTTTGATGAGAAAGGTGTCTTTGGGCGAGTATGCAGACATGACTTTCCTAAAGGATTCCTTAACATAAAGCATGGTGAAAGGTATGGAGTATAATTATGTAAATACATTTTACCTAATGTTGTGCTCAATCCTACATGTATTGTCTGTTAGAATTACATGATAGAGCCATGATTATTATGAATTTGTCAAGCTGACAATTAGCACACTTGTATATACAATGCAGGAGCATCCTATGATTTTTTACACTAATAGCATCATCATTGTATAACTTTGTTTTAAATTTGAATGTCATATTATAGGAAATATATTAAATTTGTCTTAGATTTTGTGTAAAAATATTTAAAAGAAAAAACTGGTTATTGATTCACCTTTTCAATAATCTTTTCTCTCTACAGAATATCATACTCTGTTTATGAGCTTAAGAGGCTTAGAAGTCTTAATGAGAGCACCAGAAGCAGAGTAATCATCATGTATGACATCGCTTGTCTATGCACGACTCGGGAAGTCAGAGGGCCAATAACTAAAATCAACCAATCAAAATGCTCTATTGCCGGTCAATATTCTCTCAGTATTGGACCTGAGGCACTTGGGTCCCTTTGAACTTCAGTCGTATAATAAATCTCTTATTAACCAAGCTTGCTCGGGACCGTACTGGAAGAAAATCAGCCCTCGTTCTTTTTTGTACAGACCTCGCTGCGCTCGGTCCGTACTGTCAAGACCTCAGGCTGATATTCACCCTGTACGGCCCTCACGCTTGGCTAATAAGATATATTTATTGGAACAGTCTGGAATTATGTGAACTGTGGGAATTAAATGAAGATGTAATCGACAGAGTTATGAAATGAATTTTGAGCAGTTGGCTCAATCAAATAAAACTTCATTTTTGCAGCTCACGTTAGTCCATTGCCTGTTTCATCACTTCCTCTCGCGGGTACTGGCTTGCTCCCAACATATGGCAGTTCATAGCTCAGTGGATAGAGCATTGTAATGACAATGTGATGGGCTGAAATCCCAATGGGGCCAGATTCGTTTCTTCTTTGTGTTTGGTTAAATTCCCATTATTACTTTCATTTAAATTGCATGAATATCTGTGAGGATCACATCTTAACTTCAGAATAGTTTGTTACTTCTTACACAATTTTCATTTACATGATTATATTTGTTAGTGTTCATCTCAGGAAAGCCTCTTGGAAGGTGTTGATGTTGCCATACCCATATTCCATTGCTATGGGCACAAGGCATCATGCCAGGTTAGTAATTATATATCAGTTTGACGGTAAATGGCCTGGTGACAATGTGAAGAAATGTGTGGCAATACCACGACATTGGTTAAATACAGTTGTAATTATAATAAACATCCCATGCTTACCAATGGGTGAGCAGTGTGGGATCAGAAATCTGACAGCAGTTTCCAAAATCAAAAGCAAATGATCTCCAAGGGTCAGCTTAGCAAGCGAGGTAAAATATTTAAGCACATGTACATGTTCTTTTTAAAAGAGTGGCCACCCTACATAAACCTATCTGAGCTTCGGAAACACCGGCCGGTGAACCTTTATTCGAGGTTTATTTTACCTAAATTGAAAATTATAATTTTTGAGTATATAGCATGCAGTGTAGGTGGTTTAAGTGGTTGTTATCTTTTGAGTGTTTGTTTGACTGGAAAGTTGGGGCGAGAATGCAATGCGGGAGGAGGTCTCACGCCTACTGGCTTGGTAAACATATTTTTGCTCTAACTCTCCACTGTTTTCCTAATTCAAGATGGTGCTTTGAACACTCAATTTGGAAATATTCACTCACACTGCTAAAATCAGCCTGCACTGCAGGCTAGTACATGTATTGGGGAACTATCTCATGCAAGGTCCATGCCATATTGATTCTTAGGTTTATCTTCAATGTGGTTGTCTGTAGATCCAATAAAGTCCAAGAAGGATCAAGGGAACTGGATTGACAGATGGTGAAGGGGTGGAAAGGTTATGGTCCTTTCTGCGTAGGTTTTCCTCTGTCACTAAAGAAATGAGTGCTCACAAGAGGACAGATGTTTTGACTGATGGGCTTCTTCACTATGCCCAACATTTGTATCACAAATTTGGTATGGTTAATTTTATTGAACACATAACTTTCACGTTTCTGTAGGTTTTGCTGAAAAGTAAAAGATATATCAACTATTGACCAGAACTTTAGCTGGACAGCTTTATCTACCCTGTGTTTTCTGTCGTATAAGTTGCAATTCTTCATGTTTTCAATAAGGACGTGTGTTAAGATGTAAGTCGTGGTTGATTACTTTCATAAGCACACATTAAACTGATTCCTTTCAATGTTCACAGGTGTTACTCTAAAAGCAAAGTTTGCTAGGGCAGAAACTCTTCTACATGATGTAAGTGCAAAGCTTGAGGAACTCACTGAAAAACTTCCAGGTATACATTTTAAACTTTTTTTTTTACTCATTGCATTGAAAAACAGCACAATGACTTACATGCAAGCGTTTCTGCCCGATTATTGCAATACAATTTGTATTTACCTGTACTAGGTTGTGATGATGATGTGATACAAGAGTGGCAAAAGGAAGAAGTGGAAGCGCTGAAACCAAAAGAACACGGTAGTTTTATTCCTCAGCATTTATTACAAATCAGTAGGGAAAACAGTTTTTTTGTATTCACTAATACATTATTAATCTGTCACAGGATTAACACTGCAGTGGGACGAATCATATGTCAGCTTGCTCCTTATGTCTAAAAAACTCAGGTAAATAGTGTGGAAGTACCACCTACCAAATTCATGATTTACATTATAGCGAGTACCTGAGCTTTTCGAAAGTGATTAATGTTGTAAAAGGCGCAATTCCTACCTAACCAATCGTTGTGGTAGACTACGTGAGACTAATCTTTTAGTTGATTCATGGCATTAGCTATAATCCTTTGTGACTTCGGCTTGAATAGAGATGTTTTGTAGAGCTTTCTTCAGTCAAACCCAGTCTGGTCAAGTCAGGTAAGAAACTAGTCAGCTCAGTGGTACTTAATAAATATACTTTGGAGCCAACTTTGTTGTTGTTAGTCATTGCTGCGAGGATAGTCAACAGCCGTAATTAGATCTCGGCCTTCCTGCAGCCAGCGAGTGCCCCCAGGAAAAACCTTTTCTCAGAAGAAGTTTATCGAGTTGTCCCCCATCCGTCCGTTTATTTGTGAAGGCAAAAACCCGTTTTCACAATAATATAACAAACGTATTCGTACTTCCCTTTCTTTCCACCTTAGCTGATATAATTACTCAGTATTAAACTGAACATATCTTGTACTTATCTCCACCCACTTAATTTTTTTTTTTTTTTTTAGAAATGAATTGAACTATGTACAAGATGAAGATGAAGGGAAGGTAAAAGATGTTGAAAAGAAAATCAAGCGGTAAGTCATAAAGATGCAAATTTCTTCCTTGCAGCAACGACTGCAATAATCAGGTTCTGCAGAGAGTGAATTAGGGGTGCCAAATTAAAGACAGATAATAATTCTCTCTAACTTGCATTTATTGTACATAGGAACGAGAAGGCCATAGTAGCCATGGTGAAGAAGCATCACATCAAAGAAAGATGGTCCGCTTTGTCCCGTGTGTTTGTAACCGTAAAGTCACGCCTCTACGAGAAGAGAAAGAGCGAACTCTTGTTGAAGTTACATTGTATGGCATCCGAAAGATGTTTCTTGGTGGAATTGAAGCGAAAATATGCTGGTAATAAACTGAAGAAATTGCTTTGTAAAATATTCAGTAGCATGTGTATTTTGGTGATCATGGTCTGCAGTAATTCCGTCGTTATGTTATTGCGTATGCCAGTTGTATTTAACTGCGAGGCTAGGCATTGTACTGCGATTATTTGCGAAGGGGTATGAGGGCTAAATTTTCCCAGTTTCCAGGTCTTACACATTTACATTTTTCCGTCTTATCCATAAAACTGCCACTGCATTGCGTCTTTAGTTATTGTGAACTTTTTAATTTTCAGATGGCCAAGCAATTGCCATAAAGCTCGCAAAGCAGATCGACAAAGTCGTGAAGTCCATCCACAAAACTTTGTCTGAAGTAAATGGGTATCTTCTAAATGATGTACCCAAAATTCTTTATGACGATGCTAAGGATCCAAGGAGCAGCATTTACTCTGAAGTCCAAGAGGAAGGGGACACCGTTCCTGCTCTTATTAGGAGGCAGATAATTGACCTTTTCTGCTTACACAACAGGTGTCAGGAAGAGCTTCAGCTGTTAAAAGAGGAAATGAATCGCCTCGTCTCTTTTCTCCAAAACGAAATCAGGCTTATAGACGAATCAGTGGAAGCGCTTCTGCCTCTCACTGATGACCCTCTTAATGCAGGAATGATAGCTTGCCTTAAAAAAAAAACGGATGATTCACTGTAATCACATTTCCTCGCTGCTGCTTTTGTGGGGTGGTATCTTGGCTTCCCCTCAACGTATTGATCATGCTAAGGTAGCAAAAACCTATGCTCATTTGAGTGGTATCGACTATCTTCCAGATGACGAGAAATCAGACGAATTGATGATGGAGGAAGATGTGGACGATGAGGCCTTTGTGTTAGAACTATCATCAGACAGCGAATTATCTGATGATGAATAAAGCTCATTTTGTCTCTGGTGCTTGCCAAAACCATACAGAAACAGCCGTTGTTTTGTTTATGTGCGAGCGCAAATAGTGGGTAAACTTCTCGGAAAACCCAATAAATATCAATTTATTTTATTAGCTTCGCCAACCGCCAGGGACATCGCAACAGCTTGCGCCAATTACTGCGGGCCCAGTAAACCCACCCATCCCACCCCAGGGGAGGACATCCACTGACACAGTAATCTCGTGCGTGGGAAATTAACGTCTCCTACCCCCAACCCTGCGGGAGACGGGACCTCCATTTATTCGTCCCTATCCGAGAAGACTAGAATATCTAACCATTTCTTGATTTTATAGAAAAGTAGCAAATTCTTCTCAATTATTTGAAGACCTTGCGTGTTGGCCCGGCCGGGGCTCGAACCCTCGACCTCCCGCACAACAGTCAAGCGCACTATCCATTGGGCCAACTGGGCGGCTATACATCGTGTAGGATTGTAATGACTGGCTAATCATCCAATATGTTTTAATAAATTCTCACCGTTGGCAAATTTCATCTTGGTGGTGATTCGTTGCAGTTTTACGTTATTAGGACTATACATAACATTTGTAGAGGGCATATTTTATACGCTAATCGATGCCGAAGCTCCCTTAATTAACGGACACTCGTAAGTGGACAGCTCTACGTAGCCACCTAGTCAAAACCCCGTTTTATTAGACTCCCATACAGACTGTGTTAGGTTCTGATAAGATTGAAAATCATGTTTGTATGGATTGGAGTTCACTGGAGGTACAATTGTAGGCGTGGAAAAGATGTCGGACTATGAGTCACCGTTGTCATGAAATTTTGAGAGGTCCACCATTGTCGAACAAAAACATTAGTCATCTTTGTCGATCTGTACCAAAGGGAATGATAGATAAACAGAGATTAGCAAGTGTGGGGTGGGTGCCTCGAATATCTACATAAACTCTGTATTTTAATTATCGCTTTATATAACTTAGGTTTGAATACTCTAGTTGATGAGCCAAATACTGAACTTGGTCGTCGTCCTTTAGCACATTGTCAATTCGGACCATCCTTACTGAACTGAAATGACGCTTTTTGAGCGTTGCATAGTTTACGTAACCATCACCCGTCCAACAAAACTTTTTCGTTTTTAATTTCAAACTTCATTTGTATCGTTGATCTTATCTATAGAGTTCATGCGGTTTTATTTTTTTATTAATTTTTATATTGTTAATGTAAATTGTTTCGATAACAGCTGGTCCACATCAGCTATTTTAGCTGCCTTAATTCAACTGCTATACCAAATAAAGTGTATGTATGTATGTATGTAGATATACCCATGCACCTCCTATCATTCTTAGATGGCAATGGATCTCATTATGTAACCTTGCTATACAGTGCTTAGGCTAAACATATCTGGGTGACATCCATGAAATAGTCAATATGTGCCACATAATTTCCAATTTCTGTTATGTATGATATCAAGTAAAATATATCAGTAAACGTCCTTTGTGAGGCCATAACGAAATTGACACACCCGTAACGAAATTAGCACGTGCCGGAATTACGGAGGAAAAGTTATAAGTTGTAATTATTTCAGGCGACTTAACGGATTATGTTGTTAAAATGGTAAACAGGCAGTCAGCGCTACTCTGTAAAAGTGTTCTGCAAATTGCGCAGAGGTTTAACGCGATCAATTGCTAACTCTGGATCTTCGCTTTATTCGTTATGTTGTCGTGTTATTGTACATCAAGTAGCAAATCAACCACAAGGCACACACGACGTCGATCGTCCTCCAACCTCCATGATACTAGACTATTTCTTAAAATATCATTTTCCTGGCGAAGGTAATGTTCAGTAATAGTTTTTATCGACTAATTTCTTCATAAAATTGTTCTAAAGGTTTTTTTTTTTTTGTCCTTTTCTAGATAGTCCAGTAGTCAGGTTTAGCACATGATTTCATTATAGCATATAACTACCGTATTCCTCTCCAGTGTTCACAATTGTGGGTACGGACGTCTGTGTTTCAAGATTATTTTTGACGGTGAATTCATGTTTCTGCAAGAAGATATCATAACAGCTATTTACTGTGGGTTGGCTAACCATGTGAAGTTTTTCTAAATTCTTTTAACGAGATTAGCACGAGCGCTGGTGTCCTTGCGCTATGATGACCATGATAATGTGAAACTTCTCCACTACATCGAGAAGCCATGTTTTTCTGGCAATCAAAGTAACAAACGTGGAAGAATCATCGCATCTAGGTAAAGTTGGGAAGGGGGGGAGTTAAGGTGTGAGGCGTGGGAGGAGGGAGAAGGGGAAGGCGAGGAAAAAGAGACGGAACGGTGACGTACTGGGACACCGCGATTCATTTTTCTTTTTTCAATCGATTGCTGCTGAAAAAAAAAAAAAAAAAAAAAGAGAAAACGTGTTGTGCGTGGCATATCTTCAAACTACATCTTTGAACTGAAACACTCGAAGGCTGAGTAATGCTACAGCTGTTTACCTCTAACCTCAATGACTGGGAACCAGACCCCCAGACAAGCCAGAGGGAGGGAGGTCACGAACTTACGCTGCTCTTTGCACCCTTCAATTGAAATGTATTTCCATTTCGAAAATGGATACGACCCTATCGATCTTGTTGTTCAATTTCGCCAAGAAAAGAAAGTGGCAAAGGATATTGGATTAACGCAAAGAAGCCACTTTCTCGGTTTAATGGAAAATCTTGTTTGCCATTTCCATGAGATCCGAAACGTGGAGTCGACAACCTCCATTCGTACAGGAATGTCAATGGAATTGATAAAGATGAAGATGTCCAACGAGGCCGAAAGCATTTTAAGTCACTTGAATGATCATAACCTGTCAAAGTTGCCACAGCGGAGGAAACGAGTGAGGAAACAAATTTCTAAATACCCCTGCAGTGTGAGTATGACTTGTAGTTTTCAATGTAACGGACAGTTAGACGGGGTCAGGAGGAGGGGTCAAGCAAGGTTTGGGGATTTTGATATTTTCTGTCCAAAAATTGTCATATTTGCCACCCCTGTCAGGACACCGAAATTGGTGAAAAAAGTGTCTAAATCCCTACCTTAGGGCAAGTGAGTGTGGTCATTTATAACGATTGCCAAAATTCATCATGCACCCAAGGGACATGAATGACAGAAAATCAAAACACCTACCTTGGGGACTGCCCTCACAGTCAAATTTCCATGGCTAGCCTGACAACCCCCTTCTCCTTGGGCTTTATGTTAAAAGGTACATATGTAGCACTATGATGTATAACTATAAACAAAAGACACCCATCTTGGTACTCAAAAGGATTCGAACCACAGAGGTGGTGGAGTCTGTACAGTGCTGTGAGAATGACATCTAGAATTATACCTTTAAGATGTTGGTATTGGCCCATCCCTTCCTATCATAAGAAAATACTTTGGGAAACAATCTGCAACATTGCTGGATTATTATTTTATTAGCACAGCAGTGTATGGGAATCTGGAATTTTATTTGCACGAAACAATGTTACATATGAATAGATCACTCTGCAGAGAGATATTTGCAGGTGATATGTTGATGCTTGGCCTATCTAGATCTAATGATCTCAGCTACCTGTCATTTTGCAATTAAAAGCTAAGCAGTCATGATGATTCAAAAATGAAATATTCACATATCTAGTTTGCTATAATTTTATTTCCAGATGTGCCAGAAGGAATACAATAATCTTTCAAACCATTTGAAGCATGCACATAAGCTGAGTAAGAGTGAAGTTGAGGGGCTAAATAGGGAAAAGAATCAGGAAAAGGGCAAAGGAAATCAGGAAAATAGGTAATTTATTAAATTTCTTATTGTTCTGAGTTCTGCTTTCAAGAGGATTGTGTTCATTGTAGTTACATAGATTAGTGTTTTCTCTACTGTAAACAGCATTCTTAACCTTTTTCAATTCATGCTCATTTTGACACATTGCATTTTCCCTATATTTTCAGCAAAACCACGAGGCGCATGAGATGTTGTCCACTACGGGGATGTACCTGGGTTGGACAACGCTTCGATTACCACCTACCAAAAGTACACAATATCGGCAAAGATTCTGAAAAGTACTTGTCACTAGTCCACAAAAGATGCTGAGTTTTAATTTTAAGTTAATTTTTTTTTTTTGTACAAGTGGTCTTTGTTACAAAATATGAAATGCATATAACGTATTGTTATAATATACAACATAAAGGTAATAAATTAAAAGTATTTTATACTACATTTTCTGTTCATTTATAGAGTCACACACCACTTGGGTTGACCACTGAAAATGATCAACAAATGAGCAAAAAAACATCTAGGCTAATCATTATCTATAGTTTGATAATAGTAACAATTTAAGAACCACGATTAGGATTCTCTGTTTGTCAGCTGGCTATCATTGAAAATTGGCTTTCTGACAGGTTCTTCGAAAAAGTATGTTAAATTAAAGTTTATGTTTGATAAAACAAAAAAAAATGCTACCAGTTTGAGTTCCTGTTTTCTGTCTACATATACAGCAGTAGTTACATATAATTTGGGGGAAGTCATTAGTAGCATAGTCTATAAAATTATATGATGGTGATTGATAATGATTTCAGTGATTTGAGTGGAAAATGAATTCATAAGCTTTGAGTTTTGATATTTTACATTGTTGGATGGAATGTTCCTTTTTTGTTACATGGATCTTGAAGTTTTGTCTAAATAGCAATTCAAAGATGTGCTCGTATGTGGCACTAAAAACTTCTCAATGTAGTTCTTCATGTGATTTATGATTTTATGCCTTTCTAGTCTTGTGCCCACACTGAATTAAAGTACATAAATATTGTTAAATTTCAAATAATAGTGCTACTTCTTAAGGAGCTTATATTGCATTGTTAAATACTTCAGGTATATTAAAATACTGGTCATCTGAAATTTCTATCCTCTGCAAAAAATATAATGGCCTATAGGGTCCATTTTTGATCAAGTTGGCAATAGTAACACAATCCTGATGATTGTTAAGTAATTTGTAGTTGGATTGGCCTTGTAAGTCAAGCCAATACCCTTTTAGCTTGAAAATAAATGATGCTTTAACTAGTTTTGATGGATTCTGGATACTGTAGAAATGCCAGAATTTCTCATCTTCTGACTCAGTAAACACTGGGACAATAAGCCCTTGTGCTTCTGTGGAGTGTTGAATATTAGCACCGACAGCAAGCCATGCATCATCTTCAAAATAAAAACTATATATATTCATTTAATCTTAGTCTCTCTTCCTGGTCAAGTCTGAACTCCACAACCTCCACATCTTGTTCTTTAATCTTCTCAGACAGTCTAACTACCCTTTCTGCACATTGTCTGTCCACTACCCTTGCGAAATGGTTTCCTAGCTTTCTAGGATTCCTAGGAATTTCCTAGGAATTTCTTAGGAGTCAGTGGAATTTTCCTAAAAACATTTAAGCTCTCTTAAGAGGTGTGAACAAACATTACTAGGTTCCTAAGAATTTCCTAGGAAATTCCTAGGAATGATTACAGGTAGAATTTACATAAAAAATAGATTCTTGATCCTTGGGAAATTCTTAGGAATTTACTAGGAAAAATTATTTTTTAAAATAAAACCTTAATTTTTAAGAATTATACTTGTGAGTTTAGCTTTTGAAAGAAAAGTGCCATTTTAGATGTTTCAAAAAGTCACTACTTGCAATATACCACAAATTTTTTTTATTTTGCATTATAATTTACAACTCATTAATTTTAAAGCAGATATTCTTGAAGTTTATACAATTTCCAATAAAACATTAATTTTTTATCCTTCAATTGCATATCACAATACATTGAAATAAAAATTTACTGTAGTAAAGAATACAAGCAGAAAACTAAATCAAATGCAATTCAAGTGAGATTTTCAATCCATGTGTTTGGTGCTCCAGTCAGATAATAAAAAATGCTATACTGCAAGGACAGCGACTCTGACCACACTGAAATACAAAGTTATATCAGCCTGAGGCATCCCTGAAAAATGGTTTATCACAATGTGTAAGATTCAGCCAACATAATTTTGCACTGTCTCCTGATTTATTCCAATTATATGGTGAATTCTACATACTTTCCATTTAAAGTAAACTTAAGTTCAATATAGATAGTATCACGTATCAATTTATTTGCCAGATTAGAATATTTTATACAAAAAGCTTAAGAACATATCTTTACTTAAATATTATAACAAGGAAGTCTTATTTGAAGCGATGGGAAATTTCAAATCTGGCATATTGAGACTTAAAAAGTGATATTTTCTTATATCTAACCACAGACAGCATTAAAGTTTGGAAATCTTATTATAACATGGTTTCTGGAATTGCCAGTTAGAAGCATAATCTTCTCCAAAATTTCAGTGACACTCTTTGCTTTCAGGTCAGACCTAAAACATTGAGAATAAGAAATATCAATGCGATGCTTCTTTTCAAAAAGTGCTAGAGGAATAAAAGAATAGTTGTAGGTTCAGAAGGAACAGTTGAGGAAGAGAGGATTTTGAAACTAATTTCTTAAGCTTAATTGCCATTTTTATAAAAGAATTGCTTATCAATTCTATAGTTTTTTTCGTACTGGTTTTGAAACTTACAAGCATCATTGAAGCTTGAAGTGCATTGAGACATTGTGAAATGCGCTATATAAGCTTAAGCATTACATTACATTTTCTTACCCGATCCAACGTAACGATGCACAGAGCGCATGTGATTTTCCATTGTCTGTTGTCGTGAGAGAACACGTTTACAAGCCGTACATTCATACTTCTCTTGGCCGTTAAGTTTGACAAATCTGTAAATTTGATGTTCATTCCCATCCATGGTTCATACTAGCAGGCGTTAACACTAACTTTAAAAGTCATTTATCGCTACTTCGATCACCGTTCATAAGATGGCGACCATGGCGCTGAATGGATCACACGATCACTAGTCCCAGTCTTTCATGAGCAAAATCTTCACATGACCGACACATGACCAAGTATAATCCAATAAGGTGAAGTTTCCAGGCTTGCCGCTCATTTCAACGTTCTATTCCGCTCCACAACGTCCTTTACTCGAAAGTTTTGTGCGTTGCAGCTGAGTCTTGCTGTGTTCTTCTCTGAGCTAAACGTTTTAAAGCGTTCGCAGCGTTATGTGGGTTCTGGTCGAATGGATCGAAGAAGGTCATAGCATAAGCGTCTTAAAAGACAAAGACATAATACGTTATGGAAAAGAAATCGCAACACGAATAGAATAATGTCGTGGAATTGTCGCCATACGAAGTAAAAGAGGGCACTCAGATTTTCAAGGCGAAAGTTATTTCTGTTCATAGTAAGTATTACACTTTTATTTGGTTAATCGTTGTCATATGTATCATTTCTACTTCTATCGATTGATTGCAGAACATGAATAAATATGTAAGAATTTTAAGCTTAGCTTTAAAAGTAGCTTTTCTAAGTTTCATTAGTTTAAACTGAATATAATGGTAATAAATGCTTCTTATTTGTATCATTTTAAAGGTACTAAAGGTGAAGCTACAAAGCAAGAACTTAGTTTGCTTGTTCCAGGTAATTTTGAGTTAAAGGCTTTTCATAACTTTTGCACGTGTGACAAAGCGAAGCGCCATTTTGCGGGGTGACGACGTTACAGCGGACCAATCCTTTTCCATCCCCCTAGAAAAAAGCATTTCTGCTTTAGAGTACACTTTAAAGCTTTTAATAGCCCATAGTCTTTTTGTATGCCTAGATCATTTGTGAAAATTCACATCACTTTTGGTTTATTTGTACGACAAAGATCCAATATAAAACCTTCGCAAATTATATAGGAACTGTCTCAGAAGATATTGAAAGCATGAGAGACACCAGCGTTGCAACTTTATATCAGAAGACACTGTTTATATGTAGCGATTATTCGCAGAGGGTGAGGTGAATATCGTCGAATAATCCCCAAGACGAAGTCGTGGGGATTATTCGACAATATTCACCGAGCCTGAGGTGAATAATTGTTTTAGTATAATTTCAGAGCTGAACAATAGAGAATTTTCAAAAGTCATAACATTTTAGTAACATTTATTAACATTTTATTTTAACATTTTATATAAACCGCACAGAGCGGTTTATATAGCGTCTTAGTATGATTTCAGAGCTGAGCAAAGAGTTCCAGCCATCTGATTTGTCGAGCAGTTCCTTATATGATGCTATATAAACCGCCCCACGCGGTTTATATAAAATGTTAAAATAAAATGTAAATGTTACTACAATGTTATGACTTTTGAAATTTCTCTGTTGTTCAGCTCTTAAATTATACTAAAACAATTATTCGCCTCAAGTTCGGTGAATATTGTCGAATAATCCCCTCGACTTCGTCTCTGGGATTATTTGATGATATTCACCTCGCCTTCCGCGAATAATTGTTAAATAAGGAACCGCTAGAGCAATCAGATTGCTGGAAACTCTTTGCTCAGCTCTGAAACTATACTAATTAATAATTAAAATGATATCACATAAGAATAACAATCTTAATTAGTTCAGATGCCAAAATAGCATTGACATGTTTGTGCGCGCATTTTATCAGCCGGAATGAAAACATGCTCCACTGGAAAATAATGATTTTGCCAAAAATGTATATTTTGATCCAAACTTTTCAAATTGCATCAGCCTTGCACGATTTCTGATAATTGATATGTGTGAATCCTAAGTTGTCAATTTATTAATCCTTTGAATGATCTTTTACTGTTTGTTTTGCATTCCAAGTAATTTTGTATATACATGTACAATCTATAGTAACAACAAAAAGTATTGTTAATTATAATGTTTATTTGAGTTGTATATAATAAATTCAATTCAATTCCTATCATATGGTGTTGTATGTTTTATGCAGTTAAGTGCAATTTAATGGAGTTGACAACGTGGAGCACAAGTGCTACCCGGCGCAGTCAGCGGTCTGGCATGCACCTATATTCCTTTTGTTCTTGGTCCACGGGGTGTTGTTCAGTTTTGTTAGTGTTTTAGTCAGTGTTTTTCTGAGCGTTAGCATTTTTCCCTGTTTTTCTCCTTCTGTGTGGGGGCTCATGGCTGGGTCGCCTGGATTTGCCATCCATGGGAGCAGTCTTCATCTAGGAGCTGGCTGCCAATAGTGGAAGCTCCTGGATGTCTCATGCACCCTACCTCCACTTTGTGGGGCAGTTGTTAAAGTGTCTATATTCTATTTTTCCTATTTTCCTAAGAAATTCCTAGGAGTTTCCTAGGAATTTCCTTAGGGACCTAATCTTGGTCAGACAAAAGTGAAATGTGTATCCTAAGAAATTCCTAGGAATTTCCTAGGATTTTTTTTTGGATTTTAATTTTTTCACTCCTAGGAATTTCCTAGGAAATTTCTAGGAATTCTTTGAATTCTTCGTCCCAATTTACTGTGAAATTTCACACCTTATTCCTAGGAATTTCCTAGGAATATTCTTAGGAAATTCCTAGGAAAATCTTAGGATTTCCTAGGAATTTCCTAGATCTTTTCGCAAGGGTATCCTGGACAGAAGAATGACTACTGTTTCAGGCTGAGTTAGAGAGGGAATAACATTCCTGTTGCTTTGCAAGTTGATATCTAAATTATCGGTAATCACAAATTTAATTTCGCTCTTTTTCTCCATTATGGCCTTGAGTTGCTTAGTGCCATAATGGAAGGGTTTCTGAAAGAAAATGCCATCTGGGAGATTTTCTACTGTAAAACCCCCACGTAGATATGGCACCCTGCTGCCTGGTTTCTTTATTGCTTCACCTACAGTGCAAAAGAAAGAGAAACATTGATTGGTAATGATAATAGTACTGGGTGGAGTAAAATTTAGGAAGTAATTGGGGAAGTAATGAGCCTGAGTACCCCTGAAATGTATGACAGTAAGTCTTATTGACCATTTCCACATGTCCCATCATACACTTTCTTTGCTAAAATGTGAGACACAAGGTAGGAATAAGTAATTCAATTTCATTGGCTGTTGCCATTTTCCACTGGATTTTCATTGGCTGCATATTACTGTCAGATTTGACCTGTCCAATTACAAGCAGCTGTAATGATTATCACACCGGCCAAATTGGACAGTTTGCTTATTACAGTATTCAGATAAAAGATCAAATAACCGCTGTTCAGAATCAATCAGGTTTGAGGATTTTGTTATAGACATCATCATCATCTTTGTTGTTACCGCCTCCAAGTTAGTTAAATTGCTTAGAGCGCCGAATTGTGTTGTGCGGGCTCGAGGCCCAGTCGGATCAATACTCATGGCCTTAAAATACCTGAGGAGAATTTTCTACCTTTCGACAATATCAAGAAATGGATAGATATTCTAGTCTTCTTGGATAAGGATGAATAAACTGTAGGCCCCATCTCCTGCAGGGTTATAGAGGTAGGAAATGTGAATTTCCCACACACGAGATTACTGTGTGATGGATGTCCTCCACTGGGGTGGGATGTGTGGGGGGAAAGGTGAGGTTGTTACATGGACTGAAGTGGCTGGCAGAGGCACCTGATAATGTTGACGTCCGATCTCAACCTTAATAACATTGTAAACCTTAGCAATTCAGCCCATGCTGCTATTAAGGTATATATCGAATAAGCCATTCACAACCAATCAGCTAATAATAATAGTGATGACAATGATGATGATGATGACAACAATTACATGTTAACATCTGTAAAGTAAATAATATGTATATTTTAAAACTTACTGTATTTGGAATTGAATAGCTATTGTACATCTTTGTATGTGAACCTCTCATTGGTGCAAGCTAAATGAATAAAGAGAGAGGTACTATGTAGTTTCTGGTCTATTTTGATAACATATTCACCTTATTTACAATCACGAATAATCTCGTCAATTGGATGACACACTGAATAGTATAAGCCACTGATATAAGCTTCTGCTAAATACAGTTGCATGCCAAAAAATCAACAGAACACTTTCAAAGATGTTTATAATATTACTAATTCAAAGTAATAATATTATAATACCAAAGTGGTCTCGGAATTTGATGTTGATGTCAGGATTCAGGCATAAAAAAGAGTACCCTGCACTTGATCCAAAGTTGTACACTTGGCCTGAAGTGTCTTGAAAAATCAGAGAAGATTCACAGCCTAAGTGACTTCCAGAAACATGATCTGTTGAAGTAGATGAAAAAGTAAAATGTGGCACGAGGATAATTACTCAAAAGGACACAAACATCTGCATGTTCCATTAATTACCACAGAGTATAATTAACAATTATTCGCCGAAGGAGAGGTGAATATCATCAAATAATCCCCGAGACGAAGTAGAGGGGATTATTCCACAATATTCACCGAACCTGAGGTGAATAATTGTTTTAGTATAATTTCAGAGCTGAACAACAGAGAAATTTCTAAAATCATAACATTTTAGTAACATTTACTAACATTGTATTTTAACATTTTATATAAACCATGCAGAGCGGTTTATATAGCGTCATATATGGAACCGCTCGACCAATCAGATTGTTGGAAACTCTTTGTTCAGCTCTGAAATTATACTAACAACAATTAGAAATTATTCATCCACTTTTAATAAAGTTTTAAATTATTCTGAATTTTCATGGTTTATGCTGCCTAATTGGAATTTGACTTAGAGATTATTTCTTAAAGTGATTGAAATCTTTACCTCATTTAGAAGATTTTTCCTGTGAGCTGATATCAACTTAGATTTTTGAGCCTCACTAAGCTCTGAAACATCTGGGGCCTTTAAACTTTCTGCTTTTCCTTTGAACTCATCTTTTTCTGCAGATGTCATGTCATGCCACTTCTTGGCAGCTTCTTTGTTCTTTTGAGGCAAAGACAATTTCTTGCACTCATCTAGCAAAAAAAAAAAAAAAAATTAAAGTTCTCATTTCCACAGAATATCAATTGAGTTAGTTTGATTATTATAGTGTCACTGCATGATTTTCAGTTTCCTCAGATCAGCAATCGAAGATCTAACTAAAATTGAAAATAAATTAATCAACCACTCCATTATGTTGTCAAAGGTTAAAAGAAGCTGAGGATGAAAACTCTTTTGGGTTACAATATAGAGCTCTGTTGGACCCCCACCCTTGCAAGTACCCCTCCTGGGGTTTAGAAACATTTAACAAAACCACTGTCCATCATTGATTTAAATCTGGTATTCTGGCACCAAAATAAAACTAACATCCAGCAGACAAAGTTAGGAGAGAAAGCTACAATATTCATTTCTTAGAAATAATTCACTGGTAGAGGTTTATTAATGATACCCATAGACGTACAGGCACCCTTGGACTTGGAGGGGGGGACTGTGACCTCCATGCCTGAAAAAAATTACACAATTTCCTAATGTGTTAGCATTAAACTGATGCAGAACTGCCTTAAAATTGATTCTACTGTTGCCTGAATTCTAAGCATTTTGCCTGACAAATGCTGAAAAACTATTTTAAATGGAGGGGGGGAGGGGAGGATTTGCAAACCCATCCCCCAGGATTGTAATGACTCTAATGTTACCCTATAATTATTTTAGCAATGGTCTATAATAGTTACAATGCACGCAAATAATTTGTTCTTAGTGTTTGAAAACATTATCAGGCCTCTCACCTGACTTGAAATACTCTGAACAGAACAAGACTTGTTGTAGGAGTGTGAGCCACGTGAACCCGTCGGAATCTTAATTGGCTTTGGAGCTGCTTGTACTCCAGAACTTATCTTTTCCTTTTGTCTAGCATTTCCAATCCATTTCTATATAAATGTATCACATTAAAATAACATATTTCAAAATGCCTTAAGCTACAATAGCAACCCTTCCCTTTTTGCCCTCTTTCCCTTGCTGGCCCTATAGAGGCCCAGCCAAGGTAAATTCCCACAAGGGACATGGCCAAAAAAGTAGTGATAGCATAATATATGAAAGTCTGAAAAAATTAAGATCTTGTTCACCAAAATTCCGACAACAACAACAAGGTGGAGAAATATAGACAAAATAATGACACCGTAGGTTTTTAAATTCAGACAAGCAACACAGGGAACCCCCTGGCAGGACCTGACCCTATTAATATCGATGCAAGCTGTACGCAGAAGCTCTGAGCTTGTATACTTTACTTGATCAATAGATTGTATTCGATCCAGAACAGAATGATTGGCTGGCAACAAATTAATAAAGGTAGATCTTCTTGGCATGTACATGGATGTCGAATGGATGATAAATGTAACATTCAACCACTCTAGATTGAGGATGTAACCTAAACTTCGAGCCAGGATTCGATCGTTAGCTTTCAGGTTACCTACTATTAACACTTTTAGGTTAGCCTACTTGTCAGCTCCAATTAGCCAAACTTGTGCTCCGGTTGGCCTCAGAGCACTCAGGTTAGCCTAACTAGCTCTTCTGTTGGCCAACAGGGCACTAAGGTTAGCCTACGTTTCACTAAGGTTGATTACGTTAGCTCTCAATAGGGTAACACAAAATAACTATTCTTTATAATTTATAATAACGAATGAGTAAACGCCTATCTTCTTTTACCGGTATATTCTTGATCATTGATTATACTGCAGACTGCAAGCGTATTTTGGAGCATAAAACGGTACAAAACAATTATTTAAAAAAAAACATGGGAGCTTCCTTTAATTAACGAGGCAAACAATTACCACAACGCCTCATTATGAATAGTACAATCGTACAGTGAACTTCCTTGACCTTGGTGTATGACGGGCAAAATTTTGTTTAAGATTCAATCCTTTAAAAGATAAGTTGGTACAGTACATAGAGTAAGGGAAGTTCTGAAGGACAATATACCACTACATCATTTACATATGTCGGTGCGCTTTGAAGAAAGAAGCAGTCACCACAATGATCGCTATTATTATTCAACGAGATGTAAATAAGTGGCGGGGTATTCCGCATACATCAAACATGGTAATGTTTCAGTCCAACTAATAAATATCTTACCTTTACTTGATCAATAGTCAGCCCAGTTTCCTCGGCTGCCACACCAATCTTTCCCGTATTATCAGAACTGCATGTTTTCATGCCGCCGTCATAATATTCTTGTAGTTTTGACTTTTGTACATCGCTTATTTTATTATATGTTCTTTTGCGAGCTCTACTTGTATCCTTGTCAGTCATAGTGACGAAGAAGCGCCAAAAGTACACGACAAAGCCGATAATACCTGAACCAAGTAGAGCTAGCGAATTCGTAACTATTCGGTAAAGGATTTCCCCTTACGCATTCCAAGTGAAGGAATTTGATTGGTCGAAATGTTTATACATATTTAATAAGCTACTGGGAAGACTTATACCCCATTCACACCAGAAAACTTGTTTAGTTAAACCAGGTTTAACTGAATAAAAATCAGAAGCAGAGAACTGAAAAACTAAATTTTCCACAAGATTCAAGCAATTGCTAAATTGTATTTTCAAAGTGCCACATTTGAAGTCAACCAAATATTGATTTGAGCAGCTTCTATGGAGCTGTTGTGTTAAACCATGTTTAACAAAACAGCTTTAAAGCATGTTTAGGCTTTGGTGTGAATGGGGTATTAGATGATCATTTGACACGGCTTGAACCCACTGATCTAAATTTAGATTAGGTGGGTGTTAGCCATTTAGATTGTGTAAGTGGGGTCTTTGAGTGGTGAGATGCAATAAGAAGAAAGTGGTATTTTTTTCAGGCGAACGACCACAATTCCAATTTGAACCTTGGACAATTGTTTTGTGAGTCCTGCAACAGGAGTCAAAATCAAAATTTGAAACCATTTCTTCTCTAAACCTCTTTTAGGCCAACAATGCCTCTGGTTCAGTCTACATCATAGGCTTTGTATTCTACGATTGTCGTGTATGTGCCATGCAAAATGGCGTTAAAAGCATCAAACGAACCCGCAATTTTCACAATGAATATATGAATTCGTGTCTTTATTCATGCAATTTTTGTCACATATAAGAACCTAAGTCAACATCACAACTCCAGCTCTTTCAAGAATGATAGTCGTTTCCAGGACTGAGTGATAGGGAATGGTCTTGAATGAGAGTACCAGCAGTGCAAAAAAGGAAAACCTATAAATCACGTGCCGAAGGCGAGTAATTTATAATCTTTCCGAGTGTTCTCTCAACCTCGCAAGTGGCTTTATCACGTTCTAGAGCCCGGGAAAATTGCGCTCTATTGCTTTTATGACATAGCCAGCTACATGCATGCTTTATAACCTGATTAAGTATCTACTTTAGACTGAATTGGCTGTAGTATTTGTAACAAAGTAAAGGACACAAAGTCAATATGAAACCGCTCTGTTGTATTCTCCTCTCGTCAACATATACTACGAAGGTCCCGGATCTAGTTACCATGGCCAGTACCACATTGACCTATCAGACGATGTGTACAATGTTTACTATGATACAAATGATAATAGGCATCCATGAAAATACAAGTTTGCAGATGACGCAACTTCAAACTTGGTAATTTATGATTACATTGATTTATATTTTAACTCAGCAAATTGTCCTTCAGCAACATCACTATAGCATGCGGAAAAGTGAGAAGAATGTTTAAAGGAGAAAGTAAGGCCAGCCTGTTCTTTGCAGGACACTCCACCTTTTCCATACCAGGATAGCGGACCTTCAATCTCGGCCGTGAAAATGTAATCTGTGTTTGCTTGCAAAACAGGTGCAGGCTCAAATGTTAAGTCAAAGCCGTGATAGTCTCCTATGTCACTTTGCATAGGTATAGATGAAAAAGTGCCAATCACATCAGCCAAAACAAAACCATCATTATCAATGATAACTAGTGCCACATCATACATATTGTTCTCACTACCAAATAAACGAACAGCTTGAAGTTCAATTATCTTGTTAACCGAAAGAGTAATTGAATGACTCATGGAGTCGAAAGGATACTCCATCGCGCTTCCTAATGCAGCGAATCTTCTTAGACTTTGTGGTGACCCACCTCTTTTCGTTTCCAGAAATTCTACTGGTTTATGAGGCACACCACTAAGATACTTCATCAGGTTGTAGGTCTCTTCTCGTGTCAATATGTCGCAATCAAGTACATATTTGGCGAATTCCTTCAGCTCCATAACCGGGAAGCGAATCGCCTTGACTATCCTTTCTCCAAGAATTCTTCTCTTCACGGATCCTTCTAGTGCCAGGTTTTTCTTTTCACATTCATGTCCAGCCCAATAGTCCACAGCTTTAAATAACTCCACCTCTGTAACATTTAAAGAGTCTCTCTCCACTAATTCTTCCAGCAAAGATTTCTCGATTGCGACGAAAACATCCGATTTTATTGCTTCATCTCCATGCTCATCGATCACTTTCCAGCATTTATCCACCAGATCTTTCTCTTCATATTTCTGTGCCCCTGGCAGGACATGAAACACGTTTGAAGCATCCACGTTCTCTCCCAGGTATTTTGTGCACTTGTCAACAAGAGAAGAGAGTATGTATTTCTTCGCCAAATACAACACTTGCATAACATTGTCGGCGTTCAAAATCACTTCATCGCTGTAAATGAAACGGAACAACTCCAACAAGCTTTGATATTCGCAGTCAGAGATTTTGATGGAGTCTTTCGTCTCTGCTAGTTCACCGTAGAACATGGCGTAAAATACTGGGCTGCTGATCGCCAACACGAACTTGTGAGCTGGAATCGTCTTCATACTTTCACTTCCGGCCTCAGTGTCTCGCACAACAAACTTCACATCGCTCAAGAGCTCGTTGTTGAACATTAACTTACATCTTTCTCTGATTGTAAACCTTTCCATCTTACTCCAATAATCTTGGCTGACTGCAGTAAAAGACATACTTCCTGAAAGAATTCAAACGGACTCAAATGTGAATCAGTCACTTCGTTCTAATTTATAGCAGTGAAGGCGGGCTTGAGAGTTTCGAAAGATGGATAATACTGTATGGTTGACCAGCATCCACTCCGTTATACATGTCATGTATCTTATACTCATATATGACTACTCTCCTTAGACCGGCTCCGGTAGTACCACAACCCTCACCGTCTGCGGCAGGTACAACAATCTACATTGTCTTAAACAGATACGGCTTCGAATATAGGACATATCAGTCAAAGAATAATCGTTTGCGGAAGTAAGTATTGCGGGGAAGGTCTCACTTGAGAGTAACGGTTGTTAAGGGTGTCAAACACGCGGTACATAAACACTAGAAGTTTGAGTAAATGGATGGTTGTCAGTAGTTGCACGCCTAAAAATAAGTCATTCATTTGCTCATGTTGTTTGCACTGCCACAAGATTTTGTAAGAATTCGATTTCTACCCATCAATTTCCAACACCATGCGTTTCATTTTAAGTGTTAAAAATTTTGGGACTTTGAACTTGCGAACGCTAGATACAGGGGGACCTTTCAATACGGTGCCGTTTAAAACAGGTTGGATTATGTAATTATTCCATTCAAAAAAATTTGTCGTTACCACTGCCTTGTGAAACTTGTCTACTGTACTATTCAGCAATTCGCCACCTCGAGCTGTTCCATTTTAGGATCGTTAACCGCGAAAGATGAAAAGAAACGTGACCTAGGTGTTATAAACCGAAAAGGAACACATTTGCGTCACTAATAAAAGACAAATCTTATCTGAAGGATCATTGTAGAAGTTTTATTTTAATTCATTACTTTTCCCATCTGAAATGTTCAGTGCTTGATATATTTAATTTTGGCCAGTATCATGGCCAAAAACTACATCCTCCAAATTGAAGTTACTCGTTACACTGAGTAAGACCGGTGAAAGTCAATGCAATCCTTTATCAACTGAGGCAGTTAGCTTCCTACAGATTGCCCATAATTCACTTTGAGCCCCAAAATTTTCAGGTTACAGGACCCAGTCTTGATATTTGCTGGCACCCATGATACACGTGATGCCAAGAGGTCTAGGAGGATTTTGAACGATCTAAAAAAGTGGCTTGGGAATTGTAGAAGTAGTGAATGGGCGCCCCAAAAAAAGAATAAGCTGTAATCGAATAAATTCATATATCTCTCGAAGAGCGCTTTTAAAGTAAAACTATTACTCATGATAAAACTGTACTACAGTATTTGAATCTACCGTCAGAGGGAAATAGTAAGTCGTTTAACTTTGCTTAAGAAGTTATTTACTTTCTAACCAAGCGATACTCAGTGTCTTAAGGCACCGCGCCGCACAAATAACTTCGAATATGATATGTTATTACATAAACTAAGCAAAATAATTCAGTGAGACCTTGTGATACTTGTCTTGTATTCACAAGCCAATTTCAGAGATGCATCCTGTACGACCCGCGACTAAAAATGATGCTCTTACAACCAGCGTGAATATCTTATTTTCATTTCGTGGCTCTCTGTATTTTTTTGTATAGTCTGCAAGGAGGTTGTTGCAGTTCTTATGGTCTCTTGCAACGTGTATCATCGTCTTCCATTCCTAGCTGATCAGGAACACAGAATCTAGATTTCCCCTTCCAGTATGTTCGATGGGAGGCGGTAGGTACATAGATGATAGATTCTTTTTTTTTATATTCACTAAAACCGTTTTCTATACCGGAGTGTCTCTTTACTTCGTGAAACATCTGAGTTGCACCAGTGCTCAATAGCGAGTCAAAGAAAGCTCTCTTGTGTTACTGCTCCCTTACTGGCTGGCCATGTCAAAGCTGGATATGGATTTCTTAACGTGATGCAGTCGTTTAAATACTTAAAATTATATACTCTATTTCTCTTTGCGCTAGCCTTTCGTTCCATTTCTAATCAACAGTAGTACAAATTCACCAGCGTTCTATTACAATGCTGCAATTTCATTCGCTATGCTGCTCTCTACCTATTGCGCAATAGATAGGGAGTGGCATGACTGCCTGCGATTGTAAACAAAATTAAAACATGAAACATGTCTTCACATGTTTTCAATAACTGGTAGATTTCTACTGAAACAATTAGATTATTTGATCTTGATTTCTTTATTTCAAAAATCACGCAATAGAAATCTCGAGCCCGTAATCTAATTGTTAACTATAGGCATTGCTCAGAATAATTACGAAGTTATAAACTATACGTTCACAGCTGTGTCTAAATGAGTATATACTTCTTTGCCCTTCTTGAACTATGTCTTTCAAATACAGCAGCGCTTTTTTTCGGGCCGAAAATTGCATTTTGTGTCGTGATGCCAAGATACCATCTGTCCATGTAATCTCCTTCATACCATGTCTTGAAGCCGAGTATATGTGAGGTGTGTAAAGTAGGTAGCTTCTTTCGCCAATGACCTCTTCACGATTTGTCCTTTGTTGTCGCTGTACTTGAGGGCTATGGCGTTGGGAATTTCCAAACGAAGCCAAGACTCAAAATGTTATATATCTGAACCACTACGTATGTCATTTTTAGAGTGTGCACACAACGCATGTCAACGCCCGTGGAATTTCCGTGTCCTGAGGACAGTAAGGTTTATTACACTTGTACGCGACAAACTGTATAAAGGGGCCCTTTGTGTCAGTGGTATTGGTACCAGGGATACCATCCGCGTCGTAATCAACACAGATGTGCTCCGATCTTGCAGTTCCACTCTGCCGTGTCATTAAAACTCCGTGATATATTTTAAACCAGTATGGATAACACGAATTGCGTCCCGGGGTGACGAGCGTGGCTGAGCGTTTTTCGTGCCTGCACACCGCACAAGGGACTTGGAACATTTCGAGTTCTCTGAAATAACTTGGATCGAGTTCCCTGAACAACTTGCATTTACTTGGAAATTTTCTGCAATTTTCCTCACTAAACGGTCTGAAAACGCTCATATTCATGCCGAAACGAACCGGTGATAGGTAAAGTCCACTTGTCATGTGTCTTCGATCAGTGTATTCCAAGCTGTCCGGAACACACAGATATTCCGAGCCAACCGCAGAATTGGTTTCTGAGTGCAAGGTAGCCACTCTTCCTAAGTGATAAAACACATTTCATTAAGTGGTAATGAGTTTACCTGGTCCTGAAGCTGGCCTAGGGGTGCGGGAATAAACCATACTTAAGTAAAAAACAAAGCAAAAGGTTTTTTTTCCATGGTAGACCAACCGAAGCCGGATGTGTGCAAGGTACTATCTAGTAAGCAAAAGTAGAAAAAAGGGGGAAAGAGAAAGAGTAACAAAACTAAGAAATAAGAGTATCACTTTTGTTTTTTTTTAACATGAAATCAATGGAGGAAACAAAGGCATCTGCATACTAAATCCCGCCAGAAGAAATGATAACATCTCACATTATCATCACTTTTTAGCTTTTACACTGACTCATTCCAGATGAAAAATTATGGGCTTAGATAAAACGATGCGTTAAAGGGAATTTGAAATTCGATTATTTCTGGAAGTTATAGGGTTGGAATTATGGAGAATGGGGATCACTAGTCATTTTACACTTGAGTTTGTTAAACAGAATAACCAGAAGAACCATAGACTGACCTGAATACACAGTGTATATATCTGATGATCTGACATCTTCGCATCTTGACTTTCCCCAGCGAGTATAAATGGTGGTCCGCTTTTGCTTTAGTCCTGTTTGACTCAATGCCATGAGGTTTTCCCCACCTTGGTTAGATTTTCTCCCGAGTGTTGTCGGTTTGGCGGTGGGCCTACTTGTTGAAGTTGTTTTATCTCCTTTACGCTTGTTCTTTAGAAAACCTGTTCTGGCTGTTTGAAAACAAAATACGCGGAGCAATGTGTATCAACTGTCAGTCACTTAGTTTGCAAAATATTAGGGTCAATTTTTTAGAGGCTACATGGTCTATAGCTGCCATAAAGCGACGAGAGCAATGTTAAATCCCCCCAAATCGTGGGTGGAATGCTTGTCCCTCGCAAACTTGCCCTGAGCATTTTGGCGTGTTTTCCAACCAAGTTCATGCACCTTTTATTTATAGTCCGAATTTGGGGGCGGGATAAGGTGAAAGGGGGGGAGGGGCAGTAGGCTTCTTACGTGTCTTGTCCAAAAACTCAACGGTACAACCCGAACTGGGAGACCATGCTCATTGTTCATGAACAATGTCTTCAGTTTGGAGCAATTTATGCTTGGCAATCTCCCCTTGTCAAATTCAGAACAGCGAAAAGCTTTCTTAGAGCGACGTTCGCAGAGAGGTGTGAATATAATGTACAAGGAATAATGCATATCCGGGTATATTTTCGCGTCTTAAGGAGAGTTTTGTGATTGTTATCATTCAAATGATTTGTCCAGCGCCTGAAAAATCATTTTTTCTCTTTTCCGACCAAGAGAAAAAAGGAAACAAGAAAAAAAAATATAGTATGAAGAAATATATTTGTGTTTTCCTTCGCAGTAACAACAAACTCCTCTTTCGAAATCAATTTTACGTGTTAGACATAGGCTTATGAAAGTGAGGTATATTGGTGGGAGAATATCATTGGATGTTGCCCAGTGTTAGCTGGAACATACTTAGTCACGTGACGCGCTTAGACCAATCGCGGACTTGACTAAACTATTTGGTGGATGTCGAGTGAAATGTTCTGAATTAAATTATTGTAATGAGTTAATGAACTATCATTTAAGACTTGTCTTACCTCCTGTCTTAGAGGGACATGGTCTCCCTCTCTCGTCAGTATTGTTATCTGACGTAGCGCATTGTAGTCTGAAAAGGATTAAGAAAAATAAGTTATGAAGCGTCACGAAAAGGTGTGTATTCTCTTGAGCCTCCCGGTTAGCTCAATAAATAGAGCAATGGACTGTTGTGCGGAAGAGCACTGAACTGTTGTGCGGGAGAGCGCTGGACTGTTGTGTGGGAGAGCGCTGGACTGTTGTGCGGGAGAGCGCTAGACTGTTGTGCGGGAGAGCGCTAGACTGTTGTGTGGGAGAGCGCTAGACTGTTGTGCGGAAGAGCACTGGACTGTTGTGCGGGAGAGCGCTAGACTGTTGTGCAGGAGAGCGCTAGACTGTTGTGTGGGAGAGCGCTGGACTGTTGTGTGGGAGAGCGCTAGACTGTTGTGTGGGAGAGCGCTGGACTGTTGTGTGGGAGAGCGCTAGACTGTTGTGCGGAAGAGCACTGGACTGTTGTGCGGGAGAGCGCTGGACTGTTGTGTGGGAGAGCGCTGGACTGTTGTGCGGGAGAGCGCTAGACTGTTGTGCGGGAGAGCGCTGGACTGTTGTGTGGGAGAGCGCTGGACTGTTGTGCGGGAGAGCGCTAGACTGTTGTGTGGGAGAGCGCTGGACTGTTGTGTTGGAGAGCGCTAGACTGTTGTGCGGAAGAGCACTGGACTGTTGTGCGGGAGAGCGCTGGACTGTTGTGTGGGAGAGCGCTGGACTGTTGTGCGGGAGAGCGCTAGATTGTTGTGCGGGAGAGCGCTGGACTGTTGTGTGGGAGAGCGCTGGACTGTTGTGCGGGAGAGCGCTGGACTGTTGTGCGGGAGAGCGCTGGACTGTTGAGCGAGAGGTCGAAAGTTCGCGCCCCGGCCGGACCAACACTCAAGGTCTTAAAATAATTGAGAAGAATATGCTACCTCTCTATAACATCAAGAAATGGTTAGATATTCTAGTCTTCTCGGATAGGGATGAATAAATGGAGGTCCCGCCTCCTGCAGGGTTAGGGGTAAGAGACGTTAATTTCCCACGCACGAGATTACTGTGTGATGGATGTCCTCCCCTGGGGTGGGATGGGTGGGTTGGGGTTGGTTTAGGTGGGTGAACCTAGTAGGGGACTACGTGTCCTATTGTTCTCTCGCCTTTACACTGTGCGAATCCATAAATAAAAAGCTCGAAAAAATACTTCTTTTAAAATTTGGGTTTCAATTGTTGGGCAATGACTGGAGTTCAACTGATATCCCTGAACCCTATAAGAGTGACTAGCATCTAATTTCTCCTTAAATTATCACCCTCCAATCAAACATTAAGGTCACGAGAATAAGAAAAATGATCGCTAACTATTGGAGGTGAAACAAATTCTTCTGGTCACTACCATAGGAAATGTAAAGAGAAAAGTATGTAGAATTACATACTGATGTTAGGGTATAAGTGGTTAATGATTCCGTATCTCTACCCTAAAAAAGTCTGACAAGTTAGGCATCAAAGTGGTTGGTAGTGAAAGTTAGCTAATTCTTGAACTATAAGCTCCTACAAGCAACATTTACGTAAAGAAATGATCCCCGCCGGTAGGCTGAAATTTAAATCAAATATTATGCATTTCATTTAATTGTGAGAGTTGGTGTCGACTAGGCGTGAGGTGGATATGACTGCACTGGATGTTAGATATTTTATGAACCGTGTAATCTCGGTCAATAGCTGGTTCAACAATCCATCAAATATCCAGCCAGAGGCTTCATGAAAAGGCAAAAAATTATCTTTTAGGTTTGCAAAGTGCTCCAATGAAACTACGATTGTGCATTCACGGCACGGAAATTTGAGAAGGATAAATCAAAATATACACACTCCCTGCATACATTCACAGGTATTTCCTGTGAATATATTTTTCTTTGTGGCCCTATTCTGCACAAAGCCGACAGTTTTGAAATATTTTGAAATTTGGAATATTTTTTAGCTAATTTAGTTAACTTTCATAAACGTGTGTGGAGGTGAAGTGAGTGGAGTGTATTTACAATCCATTAAAATATTTTCCTTCTTGTATTACTGTTAAGATCTCAAAATAGTGTGATATAGAGAATCCAAGCGCACTTTAAGTCTCTCAACAAAACAAATTTGGGAAGGAAAGGCAAACATTATTGAAATTTTACGGGATCATAAAGGGAGTCTTACTTTACATATAGGTTCAACTTCAATGAAAATATTTTCCTCATACTAATTTTTTTGCTTGTTTGCTAAACTGGTTCATATTATTAATGATCTTGTGAAACTCTGCGAAGGATTTGACTAGAACGTTTTATTTGAAGGGCGACAATCCATTTAATTTTTGTCCAGAAAGAAAACTTCATCTAATGAGATTCTGATATCCGCAAAAAACTAACAGTGTCGTAGAAAAAAAAAAGGAAAAAATTAATGGAAAGGTTATTTTCAAAACCAAACTGACAAAACGGCAGCCAAATGAGAAGAAAATACGCGACATGTACGAGCAAGCAATGAACACTGGGTATCTCTTAACTAAAAGGTGATTTTTCAGTCTATGAAACAAGTTGGCTAAAACTTGATTTCCCTTGAAATAATAATAAAAACGTTGTCTTATAAATTACTGACCCCTTTCCTTTGGGGGGATGTAATCCTAAAATCTAAAACGATACGATAAACGAAAAAGTCCAATACACGAGTTACACTAGTCTTAAACTAGGAGTGTATAAGACGGTGAATTGCTGCTTTTACAGACGTTAAAATTCCACTTAAATTGAAAAAAAAAAATACAAATTCATCTGTATTTAAGCTATGGTGGCATTAAGATAGTTACAGATTATTAATTTCACACCGAAGACCTTTGGTAGCATCTTAAAGGATAAGTAATTCTGCCCACTCACTCTGAGACACAACCATTTCTGCTCTCTCGATATTTTCGTTATTCATAAATCTTAAAGTGATTTGAAAGTTATGGATTGCAAAACACCTGCTCTAGAGCATTCTGTTTGCTCAATGGGCTAAGTGTTACAAATAATGTCCTAACACAATGGGACGTGGTGATTAATTGCTGCACATTTCCACTGTGATTTCCATTTCTAATCTGACCTGAATAAAAAATGTCGGTCGTTTTACGACCAGCTAAAAGGTTTAATTGAAAATAATAGGTTTTAGAATAATGGAAAAACTCATTAAGAACCTGAAAGATTTCTGGTGTTGTTTTCCCTTTATTTTCAGGAAAAATAGTCCGTTTTAGTTCTTTCTTCGGAAGAGAATTTAGCAAAAATTTACGAAATCATTATGGCGTCTTGTGAGCTGAAATACCGCCAACTTCGCGTTTCTTAAAAGCTGTCACTCTCCAACCAGACTTGTAAAGAGAATCACACAAAACCACTGATGAAGTCATAAAAATTTCATTAATGAACAGGTAGCGAGGCGAAATGACAACCACATGGTACTCCGCTAGCGCGCCTTACAAAAACGTGACTCAGCGCTTCGAATCTAAAACATGGTGGTTAATGAACGTAACCTTTCGCTGTGTGTCAGGGGAACCCTGTTAACTCAGAAAATTGCTCCAATTCCAGCTGAGAATCAATCTAAACGGCTGTTGAATGAAATAATTGCTGTGTGTATGTGAAGATCATATAGTTTTAAAACAACCACACAATTTCGCCCAGCGAATTAATCTTCTGTTAGCTCATTTCACACTATTTGTTCAGGAAAAGATTACTCCGGTAGGTTTCAAATGTGCGAAAAACGCTGCATTACTGCTCAAGTCAAACCAATGCGTTATCTGCAACTCAGAAATAAAATTTTAGTGGAAAAGTTTGACCGCAGTGCTATGTTAATGTCTAGAACACCCACGGCGAGGAAGAACATTCTTCGATAAACGCTTTTTATTGCAGTAAACTGAGCACAAGAAATTCCATTTCTGCCTATTAAAAACATGCAGCTAAAGTGATTCGAACGCATCCATACACGGAAGTTAAATATTGAGCTATCATCTGCCACAAAGTCTTGAAAGAGAAATTTTCACAGGCTCAGACATAATTTCAAAAGTTCTCACTGTTTTCGAGTTCACAAACGCCTCTCACCTCTAAACAACTTAAGATAGTTCTTACCTCATTTCCAGAATTAGAATATTTTCACTTAGAGACTCGACCACAGATTCAAGCTCTTTGACTCTGGCCTTTGTGTTTTCCAAATCAGTGCTAGTTTTTCCTTGCAGAGATGCGAATATTACGATGACAATGACCATAACAAATGCTACAGCACTCCTGACAATCCATGGATTTTTCATGCTTGTACAACTGGATTGTTCAGCCTTTGGTTTGGGAACCTTAGGCTGATAAACGTAGGATCTGTTCGACGCATTTGGACCGCTACTGTGCACAAGTAAAGGCACTTTTTTTACAGTGCAATTAGACGATGGTGTCCCTGAATTAGCAGAAATATCTTTGGTAAAGGATGCTTTTAACTTCAACTCTTCAGTCTTCATGGTAAACCTCTTCACTCACTCAATCATATCGCGAAGAGTTTCTGAAAGCCTTCAGTTGTTTATCTCGTGCACATCTGTGTTTGACGACAAACAACTTGGGCCTGCTCTCGTGCATTGAGCGAGAGTGGGCTTAAAAATGTCTGAGAAAGATCAATACCGGTGATAAAAACGTCCAATTGTGTACTACATTATCTCCATTTTAAGCAAATCAAGTTGCAGTCACGCTTAAGATGTCAAATGCACCTGCTTCTAATAACTTGCCTGGCGAATCAAGTAATGTTTCGAGACACTGCCCACACATAGCAGTGTTAAAATTAGAGCCCGCGGCGCGGAGTCGGCCTTTTAACAGAGCGCATTTTATGCCTCTGCACTCATTTGAAACGTTGCTTGTGGTGCCTGTTTGTGTAAGGACGTCTCAACCATCGATAGAATCGGTAAACAGATGATACGAAGTCATTAATGTTTATGTAGTTCATGCCAACTCGACGCACGTATGTAGTATTTATGTAGTTACAGTATTTCTGGACATCGAAGCACGGGAAGTTTTAAAAGATCAACAGGAAGTCCTACAAAATTAAGGGACGATTAAAGCTGTCATGGATAGTTTGAAGTTGACAGAAGAACCACGAGATATATTCATCAAAATTACCAAAATACTAAACGTTTAAGGAATAAATTACCAACTGCGCAATCAAAGATTTTACTTTCGTCTTACTACAGAGAGGCCATCCGACGAAAGAAGACTTTTCACTTTCTATCGCACTTTATAGACATATCACAAATTTAAATAAAGATATATCTAGAAAAAAAATGGAAAAAAGTTGATCTCAGGGATGAAATTAAATTAAAGAAAATGCACGAGGAAAGTTATTTCAGATAACATTCAACAAAGACATTTTATATTTTATCTGAAAAGTTATCTATCAACGCACAGAAACATTTCCTCAATTCCGCCTTTGATATATTTATAATACAGAGAAAATTTGTCAATACGGTAAACCACTCCTACCCGAATGAAGACGCCGGCTCGGCGGAAAAGTTCTGCATGTTTGCGGTTTTCAGTGCCATCTAAATGCAATAACTCCAGGTTGTAATCTAAAGATGCGGTTTCTCATTTATCTTATCTCTAGCGGGTGGTATTTCAAAAACACGCTATTAGTAGTTTGTATGTAGCACGTCATCGAAAACTGGACATTTGCCTCGGTATGGAGAAGAGGTGCTGATTGAAATGGATTAACATTCGGTGTATGCGAAGATGATAAGTCGCTGTTGGGGTAAACACAGTAATTACAGAGCTTTTAATACTTGTAAAGTGCGGAAACTGGAGTAATTAGAAATTATTGTTTTTTCCAAGGAGCGGACTTTCAAAAAACGTGCCGCTAATTGTTTCAAAAGATTGAGCTGGCGACATGAAGAGAAGATTTTAATTGGTATCCGCCTCGTTCTTTTACCCCATTAAGGAAAACATGGTGAGACAATTGCATGATTTAAAAATACTTCCCCTCTATTATTCATCCGTTCATTGAAGAGGGCACTTGTTTGCGAACATCTTTATCTGTACCTGCAATATTTCAATACCACTTAAAGATATATCCACTATTATTTTAATCTGATAGAGACATTCATCGAGTCTGCAGTATCTTGAAAAAAAAAAAAGAGGTTAACCACATCTCGTAAGTAATGCTTGCGCAGACAAATTATAGACTTGTAATGGAGCAGACATTGTCTCGAGGCGACACAATTCTACATTTTCTCTAAAGAAAAAGGTCAATCTCTTTTGTTAATATGGAAAAAAAACGTTAGTTACGGAATTCTAATTTTGAGTTCCTGACCGTGTTTGTTAGTATTATCACGCACGTACCCAAAAAAGCTACCTACTTCTTGGGTGCAAAAAAGCATTAACCAAAAACCTTTCCTTTCAAACAAGGTATTATTTTTCGACTTGAAACTTTACATTTGCATGTTGGAGGTTTTTTTTTCCTTTTTGCTTCACTTTGTGTTGTCGAATGACATTGATTTAGTTTGAAACACCATAAATTTAACAAATACCCAAAGTTTATTTAACACAATGGAGTGCCTCTTCTAATTATTAAACCCTTATCGACCAAACTTATCGTAAGAATCATCCTAAAAAGTGTTTTCAATCAAGAGTATGCTAAAGTAACCTATACCTGTTCCTTCACTGATTATTTTTAAATACAGATCTGTGTCATAAAATACTGAACAATTTTTAGAAGAAAACGATGTCGACGAAGAGTTGATGAACTCCCTTGGCCGAAAGCTTTTCATTATTAAATACCTCAACAAATTCAGACCGGGGTAGAGAACACACACATCAGCTGACAGAAAAATAAACAGCCATTTCAAATTCTTGAAGGGAAAAGAAACAAAATGTGCTTCCCTGATTGAACGTTGGAGATTGTTGCGTTTCGCTCGAGTACCTTCATAAGGACACGACAGATGATATAATCAGAGAGGTTTTTTTTTTTTATTTTTTTTATGGTAATTTTCTTTTTATCTTATGGCCGGTTTCTGTGATGAACTGTTTGTCTTTCCAACGAATATATATATATATATATATCTTCTTAAGCCAAACGCTTGACATTCGACATGTAATAAAAAAATCTAAGACGTTTGAGGGTTACAACCGATCGATCTCGAGCCCAAAATCTTTTTGGCTCCGTGTTAGCGGTCCGGCGATCCCACCGGTAGGCCGACGATCTTACCGCTGAAAGGAGCCGAAATAGTTCCAGGCTCAAGATTTAAGTACAGCCAACGGCCAAAACAGACAGGGCAAGAATTTCGGTACCCATGGCCAACATCAACGATGATACATACTAATCCAAACTTGTATGCAGCTTCTATTCAGGTGCCAATCTTACTCTTTCCAAATGACAGTTTGCCCCTACCATCATGTTTCATTTTTTCATTTAAAAGTAGGATTTTCTAGTCAGAAGACATGGTGAATTTTTTTTTAAGTTGAACGGCTCCAAATTATGAAAAGTTCCTTGTTCTGTCACAACGTGCAATCTGAGTGCGAAAGCATCTGGCGTGACATCACTGGAAGTGTTTAAGAATTCAAAAGAATGTTCAGAGTGAAGAAGGAGAATGGAAAGACGGATTCTTGATGAGTTACGAGAATCACTTTGAGGCAAGCAGACTGAAGAGCGAAAAAACGATGGTGAAATGATGCAGGTTAGAGCAAGGTTCTCGTCACAATATAACAGGAAAATCAATAAACTGTCTAAAACGAAGAACAAACAACCTATGTCTTAAAAATGTTTCAGAAAGGAAATGGCCAACCTGAAGTTATCACAATTTTTCATCTGAAAAGCTTTAAGTTTCTAGGAACAAAAGCGGATCTGATTTGATAAACATTAGCTCATGAATTTTTCTTAAGTCCAGTTTGAAGGTAAGAGCTTTCTTTAAGCAACTCAAAAAGGTGGGGGGAAAATGTAACATGATGACATATATCAACATTTTTTACTATCTTTGTGAAAATTTGTCTTTAAATTCAAATCAGTCACCATTTTTTTTTTCTAATAGAAAAATAATAAACTTGATCGCCGACTAAATTTTATAACAGGTTTAATAATCTGTTTCAGTCGAGGCGTTTCACTTCCCACTAAAATTAATTGATTTTGTGTGCTTTTCTAATCATCCTTTTAACAGGGTTAAAATTAATCTGTATCACAACCCAATAATATGTCCGCAAGCCACTTTTTTTAAGCACGCGAGAAAAAGAAAATCTAATGCATTTAAATGAAATATCAAACTGAAAAATTCCAAACTCTTGAAGTGTTCTCAAACGTATGGAAGACAGATGCTTAAATTAACGAGTGCTGGAGTGTGGTGGTACCCAAAAACATGTTTCGAGCATATGAAAGCTTGCAGTGGAAGACTTAAAATTGCCAGACCTCATGCAAAGATAAGGCAATTGTAAACCAGCACCAGAGCGAACAAGATCATTTTCAGCAATCTTTGGTAATCTCGTCTCATCTAAACCACAGAGACTAAATCGACAAATCGAATACGTTCTCAAAAGGAAATTTCAACGCTTGAAACATTGCAATGATCAAAATCGACTTTACATGTCAGCGGGAGCTCAGGTTAAATTTACTTTATTCTCACACAAGAAATGCGTCAGCTTTCAACAGCTCACCGGTCTAGTATTTGTCTAAATGATAGACTTACTCTTCAATGGAAACAGTAAACTACAGGTACTCCAAACAAAGCATAATAAACATCAAACATTTGATTGTCTTACCTGCGTTCTAAATGCCTCAATTGTCGTCTCAGCCGCTGAATTTCGAGACGAAACGCCGAACGACTCTGTCTCTTCATTCTGCTATGGACAACAGATTTTTTACTCCAATCAGCGAGAACAAAATCCAATTTGCTCTCCACTTCGATTAATGACAACTCCACGTCCGTAATGCGCTCGTCAGCCTGTTGAATTTCGCGCAAAATATGCGAAACCTTTTGGGAACCCTCTCTGTTTACAAAAATCTGAACTTGGCACATTGCATAGAGCACGAAGAGAACCAATATTAAAAGTTTCGAGGAGTAGCAGCTACCACAGTGCCTTTGTTCCGGCCCTACGTTGTTCCGAGGAGATTCCGAAGTCATTTTTGATCGTCTGAGAATGGTAAAGATCTCATCATAAGGCTGACGGCGTTTGATGTGTAAAACCACTCAAGTCAAGTCACACAGGTTTCAAACGTAAATCCAGGGTCAAACTGTCTAATTAATGAGGTGAACCAAAGATTCCCTCTTCCTGCTGGCGAGCATACCAGCAATCTTTTGAAATAGAGTGTCGCTGTTTTTCGCCGAAGTTAACTTGTAGAGACTGTTGAACTATACAGATGTAGAGTTCCTTGCTGAACGTGAATTAATGTTTTAAAAGGTCAGAAATTTAATACGAGGAAACCAGAGCTCCCTATAACCTGACGCGAGAATACTAGACATCTGTCATCACCAATATGTTAACAGCTTTCCTCTTCTAATCTTATTTACCTTCTTCTTCTTACATAACACCGGATTGGCCTTTTCTAGATATCAACATGAAAATTCTCTCTAACACCATCCATACAAGTACTGCAAATTGTTTCAGATGATTTTATAATTACATATGGAAAGCTCTCAAGTGATGAAATTACTTTGTATTCCCTAATGTTAATGGTTCGCATGCTTGAGTTCGACAGCATCGGTTAGGAGACTTAAATACTTCGAAGATTTAAAGATTGGTCAACCCTTGGAGGTTATTCGCGGTATTCATCCTTTTAGAAAAAGACTGCGAACAACTGTCGAGCCAGATTCCAGAATAAATTCTTGAACTAATGCTGGTTAAGCTGTATAGAACAACAAAACAGCCATAACGGGAAAAGAAAATCTGTAAACGAGTGACGGACGATTAACGACTTATACAAGTAACAGTTTGCGCGTCTGTAAAACGCGCATTTCAAACGTGTTTTTTTTACAAGATTAGCAACCACTAACTGTATTGCTACATTCTTGTTTGAGAATTAGCATAATTTTGCCCCAAAAAGTAGATTTTTTTCTGATAAAAATGAGATTCAAAGCATCCCAAAACTCCCCCCGACCTTTGATCGGAAATCAAATGTGTTCTCTTCTGTCTTTTCTCTAAATGACTCTGACTCGCTTCAGTCAAAGATCAGAAAAAAAAAAAAAATTAAAACAGTTCAAATTATGAAATAGTTAATCCTCTTACAGTTGTAAAATTCTTGACCTACATTAATGGAACCTGAGCAATGTGGTATCACATTGAGCCTGGGCAATATTTCTTCTTTTTTGTGTGTTTCGCAAACGTTTCAAGTTGCCGTACCGTAGTATGTTGATTAATAAAAGATTCGATAGAGCCCTAATCTATTATGCACGATAGCTAAAGGTCACAAACGAATGGTGCATTTTTTGTTTGCTTTTTCTTGTTTTTTCTTAATTTCTTTGCTTTTTCCGTATTTTATTTCGTCTAGAGTTACCTTTTTGGAGGGGAAAAGTGAGGTCCATAGATATTTCAGAGCATTTTAGGCTAATTCCAAGAAGATTTCTTGTTGTTATTTTTTAATCAAAAGGTCAGTTCTGTCGTACTGGAGGTCATTTTTCTGGCGGATTCTAGACAAAACCGATTATTTGAAAGAACTACTGACCATTCATCACGCTCTGCCGGAACCTTAACTTTTTTCTGCAGAGCTTGGGATAAGTTCCAAAGGCATTATTCAATCTGCCAATCTATTTGCTATGTGTGTTCGTAACTGCACACGTAATTTAGTCCAATTTAGGATAGGAGGCGTTTCGTAGCCTACAGCGTTGATACACTAAACAGATAGAAGGTCGGTATCCTTTATACAAGTAATCTAGCGAGTTCAAGGTCATGGCTTCACTCTATGACAAAAAAAAAAACAAAAAAAAAAACAGAACAAACAAATAACAGACAAGGATAAAAAAAACGAAACCGAAAAAAACAAACAAACAAATGGAACAAAAGCAGTATAGAAAACTCGAAAACAGAAAAACATAAAAAAAGAACAATTTTTCCTTGTCTCGTGGTTGTTTGATATTACAATATCATTTTGCTGTTGTTTTTTACAGATTACTTTGCTTGCTTGCTTGTTTGTTTGTTTGTTTCTGAGTCAAGCTTCTCTGTGTTTTTTCTCTTCTACCAGATAATTCTACTTGTTTGAACTTGGGAAGCATGTTTTCCTTTCCACTGACAAAAAGTGTCATCTTCGATCCAGCCGTAACATGAGAAATTTGCTCTTTTATCGGCCCCTGATGAAATGGTAAACTTTCTTTGTGATTTACCAGTGTTAATGATGACCAATCCAACTAGTCAAAGCCCTAAATTTAGTGAAGGAGAAATTTCATAAATCATCCATACCTTCCTTAGTGACACATAGCACTAGGTTGGTTTTGGTTCTGCTTGACTCGTTGACAGCAATCGTTTGGCGGTTTGTCGAGGTTACTGTTTATGGGTAGCTCGCGCCAATTACATCATTAACTTCCGCCAAAAGTTTCACTATTTTTTTGCTTAATCGGATTATGGATGTCACAACGTAACGCGGGGAGTTGAAAAGTAAACACCAGTTTGTTTACACCTAATTATACGCCTTTTGGCTTCGTTTCTTTTCTATTTTTTTTCTTTGACCAGAAGATCAAATTTGTTGGCCTCGGATCTATTTATCAGTGAAGGACATAGTAATCTGCGTCACGATTGCAAGATTCTGGAATTTTAAAACAGCAGGAGAGCCGTCAAACCAGAACAAAGTAACAAGGATTTAGAAAAAATCAAAGATGAGAAACAGATTATTGCAATCAGAACTCTGTGCTAAAAACGTGAGGAAATTTGCTACCAGTGCGTATATGCTTCCTCGTGATGAAGAGGTCAAGTGGTTATCATTGTTTTAACAGCTGTGATCAACTCTATTGCACTTTACTGCACTTATGGTAAGCTCTCGAACCTATCTGTTGTAGATACTTGAAAAGGACTTGTAGCGCAAGACGACGCGAGATTGGAAAGAACGCTGATACGATGGCTCTCCGACTTAAGTGCTTGAGGACAAGGTGGCAAGGGGCTCTCATTTAACTAACGTAAAATGGTGAATGCTGCCAAATAAGGGTATACGCTGGATTTTCTCGACAGGGGCAGAGATGACGTTTCTCACATTTTTCTTCTTTGTCACAATAAAGAAATAGAATCCTCTTTGTCGTGCGAGTTTTCAATAATAGATTACAGAAGACGTCAAAATGTGGTATCAAAAAAATAAAAAAGAGAAAAAAAAATCAATGACACTCGACTGCGCCTTGAATGCAAATTTTTTGCTCGTACCACGTTTTCATGTCATCTGTGATTTATTACTGATCAGACCCACGGTAACGTGGAATCTGTTCTTTAAGTAGATTAAGGGATTAGGCTACTCCACTGAATGTGTTCCTCTAAAGAAACCGCGTTGCAGAAGAGCAAGAAGGCATCAGAAGATACAACGTTCCCCGATGAACGAGGTATCTTTTAAAGTCTGTTGAAAGTTTATAATCATTTTTTTTTTTTTTCACTTTTAAAACTTAGTTGCAATTATATACTACAGAAATATTGCATATTTGTAGCGGACAGATAGGACGCCTAGAAGAGGAAATCTGATCCATCTGGTGATCCATCGATCCGATCCAAAACTGAACCTTGTTCATTGAGAAGAACAAAAAAATTACTCTTTGAAAAGAAATGGAGATCAACTTTTCACATTTCCTTTCTGTCATGCTCATATCACATGCCTTGTAATTTATTTGTTAACTTACACTTGTTGTTTATTTTGTTTGTTTGTTCGCTTTTTCTGGCAATTCTTATTCAGAGTTTCCAAGCCAACTCTAAAGTTTAAACCTTTTGAGGTATGCTTCCCTGTCCATTACCGAAACGTGTTGTATTCCCACCAGCACTTACGTAAGAGATCATACGTATCGTAAACTACACTACAATGAGGGATTTAAGGAGCGAATCCGAGTTTGTTTGCGTTTTCATCTCATGAAATCATGAAGGCATGTTTGAGGTCTCCAACTTGAAGACCAAAAAAAAGCCAGTGTTTCCTAAGCGAGATGCAAGTAAGGCTACGAGTAAACGTATGAGAAAGAAATCTGAAGAATGTACGTTCCAATTCTTTGGCTGTTCCACCTGATCAAGGAGGGAAATCTATTTCATTAATCATTCATACTCTATTGGTGACACATGGCATTCTGTGTTTGACTTGTTGACAGTAATAGTTTGGCGGTTTGTTTAGAGTGTTATTTAAGGGTGTCTGGCCCAAATACGTTAATTAATTACCGAGAAATTTTTAGTCTTTGGTTGAATAATCCCATTACAGTTGTTTCAAACTATCAAGAATTGAAAGAGAAATGTCAGTTTGTTTACACCTTCTACGCTTCTTGGCTTTTCTTTTTATTCTCTGTGACCGGAATACTAAATATGCCGGCCTCTGATCCTTTGCGAATGCAAGCAGTGATTGCCTCACGAATGCAAGTTTTTGCAACCTAAATCAAAAGAAAAAATCAGCCAAATCTGTAGAACATAGTACAAGTATTCAGGATCAACTGGATTTAACAGAGATAATTGCAAGCAGCAATCTCCGCTACAAACCCACCTGCGTGTCTATTCTCTCCAATGTTGAAGAGGTCAAGTGGTCACCGTTTTGCCCCAACAGCTGTGATCAACTATAATACACTTACGATAAGTACTCGAATATACCAGCTGTCGAAGCTTAAAATAGTTTTGTAGATAGCGACATGCAAACTTCCACAGAGACTCTACGACTTTAAAGTTTTTAGGGAGGGGTGGGTGGTCCTCAAGGGTGTACACCACAAGAAGGGCATTTCTTCTTTTTACATAACATGTTCTTTGATAATTCAGTGAGAGGGCTGGTGCGGAGAGATGAGGCTCGAGATCCCAACAACGTAACATATTCATCGACAAGAGCAAGTCATGAGGAGAGTTTGAAGGCCTCAGGGAACATAAGGTTCTCAGATGAAAGAGGTTGAAACCTGATTTACAACCAGTTAAGTTTTTCTTTCAACATTTAGTAAGACCATGTCTTTTAAACGTGATCCAATACTGAATCTTGTCCGACTAATTTGTTCCGCGAGAAGCATATGGCGTACAGCGATAATATTAATGCGATGAATGCAGTACACGGAAGCGAAAGCTGAAGAAAGGGAAAGACAAAAAATTCGAAGGATCCATATTTCAGATTCCATGTCTAAAACGTGTCAAATTGTTTCGTTTTCTCGTAAAAGGTGATGAAAAGAACATGAGCGAAGATACTTTTGTGCATGTCTTATTTTTATTCCTACTGTTGTTGGTGACCATCAGTCGATCGAATCTTGAAAAGAGGTGAGAACTTATAGACGTGCCTATTTTTTTGAGGCCGTTGAAGCCAATCTTAGACGGTTTTGATATCCGCTGCAGCCTGCCTTGGTATGGGTAGACCAGGGGAAAATCTAGGAATTTTGATATGGGGCTCAAACTTTGATTCAGCATTAAAGGAAGAAATGTTTCAAGATAGGCAAATTCTTAAATTCCTAAAACCTCAAGTTGAGTAGAAATATGCGTTCCCCTTAAGAAGAAGATTGGTTTCAAACAACGTCTCAAACGTTTTAGCAACAATAACCCGACTGTGAAAAAAAAGGCTTCATTCACAAGCCTGCATGGTGCGATATCAAAGATAATTATTTCTCCGCAACAGACATCCATCGGAAGAAGAATTCATTTGAATGATACAAGGTGAGTCGCGCGTCTGAGGATCACAATATTAAAGATAGAGGACATACGAGTTGTGCCGCTTTTGCAAACAAAATACATACATCTCTCTGTGAATTTTGTACGATAAATGTCACATACCTAAAGAGGAATTTCCACTAATTGACAAATACAAATTTTGGAATCAGCATAAATGGCAAGGAAATGGTGTAATCGCTGCATTATTATCGATCAAAATGCTACATGAGGGCCATTCCTGTAGGCTGCATACGGATGCGAAAGGTCTAAATTCCTGAAAAGCATGCTTTTGGTCCGCAGAAGTTGACCGTAACATAAGAGCTAACGCTCGAAACGTCAGCTTTTTTATTCGTTACGGTGGCCAATTTACAATTTCAACTTAGTTGATAACACCAAATTACCTTGCTACCCCCGCCGACGCAGCACCACAGTTTCTTTAGAAACTTTCAGCCTTTATTCAAAACATAACCATTTGACCATTGAAAAACTTAACAAATATAAAATTCATAACCTTGAGCAAGCATTTGATCAAAACTAGACGCTCGAGGCGCGTTCACTCGGACTTCGTTTATGGCCAGGGCATTAACACAAAACACGAGCACAATTATAACATACATAATTTACATACGGAGATCTGAATTGTTGTAGTTTTATTGACACTGAAACAGCATTATGTTCATGTACATTAGTCATTTTGACTACTTTTTCTAGTAGATCACAATATACATCATGTCTTCTACTAAGTACATACAACTCCATGCGAATAGCAAACCAACATTCACGATCGCTTGCAATTGTTCAATAATAATAGTGATTATGTAAGAAATACCAAATCCTACTTTACAGGTATCGAACCCTATAATAACCAATAACAGAAGCAGGATATTTAACGGAAGAGCTAAGCTTATATGTTTAACCTTACTATTCAAGTTTCTTTTGTTAGCATCTTCAGTTCTCCAATTGACTGTTGTTAGCGCCACCTTCGAAGTTGAGTTCACGAATATTCTTGATTTCTTCAGCAAGTGACGAGGTGTTCGTCTCAGCATCATAGTTTGTTGTTAAATCGGCCGTCACAGTTTTGCAAGTATTTTCGTAATTTTAACTCACAAATAGCTCATTCGTTATCTTGTGAGAACCAGTATGAACTTTGCACATTTGGTTAGTTTTCAAGCTATGAAGTTCGTGGACCGGCCCCTTCCGAAAACAATCGACATCATTTAGCGCGGGCCTACCGCGAATGGCGTGTGCGTTTGCATGTGGGATGTGGGATGAGCGTATAAGACAGTAATCTTTGCAAGGCGGTCTTCACAAAACACAGTATTCTGTAAATTATGTTGTTTACGAAGATCGAGCACAGGATAACACAAGGTGTCGCACTCTCATCCCCAGTTTCTTCGGTTTAAGCAAGGAACGCCTGAGATCATGACCCCCTTTTGACGACCCGATAACGGCTTGCATTTTAAGACTCGGGCTTTCCTTCGGAAGCCCGAGTGATAAGGGTTCAACATCTGAGTTATCAACTAGTTAGCCTTTAAAAATAAAGGTTCAAGGATTTTACAATTATTTTTCTCTTAACAGAATCATCAATTCAGTCTGGACAAGTGAAATTACGCCTTAAGAGCTCATGAGTAAAAAGTTTTATCCAGCATCCAGGTCTAATCTTTGCTTCTAGAGAAGCTTTTATTTTCGGTAGCACAAGCCTCAAATGAAGCTATGATCAGTCAGACGATGAATAAAAATGTCCATAACGAATACGTTCGTTCACATTTTGTCGCGGAAATAGGTGTAAACAAAAATTGACCGTTGACCAACCAACTGATACGGAAATAATTCATACGCAGGTCCGAGAGATTATAAACTGTTTATAATCTCTTCGCAGGACCTGTCTAAAAGTAATGATTCTGCTCTCTTCGAGAAATTATTCCCCAAAATCAACCGATTCGTAAGCAGAACCAAGAGATTATACACAGTCACAGTTTATAATTACTCGGCTGGACCCATGAGTGTCTTAAAGCAATGATTCTCAACTCTCTTCGAGAAATTATCGCCAACCAGTCCTCCTGGTTAGCTCAGTTGGTTAGAGCCCGGATTGTGTTGTGCGGGGAGGTCTAGGGTTCGAGCCCCGGTCGGACCCATACTCATGGTCTTAAAATAACTGAGGAGAATTTACTACCTTTCTATAATATCAAGAAATGGATGGATATTCTAGTCTTCTCGGATAAGGACGAATAAACCGAAGGCCCCGTCTCCTGCAGGGGTAGGGGTAGGAGACGTTAATTTCCCACACACGAGATTACTGTGTGCAGGATGTACTCCCCTGGGGTGGGATGGGCGGGAAGGTAAGATGGGCGGGAAGGTGAGATCGTTACATGGACTGAAGGGGTTGCCAGAGGCGCGTGATAATGCTGACGTACGATCTCAACCTTATCTTGTAACTAGACACGTTTGTTATTTAGAGTGCTTAAGACTTCAAGTTCTTCTTTCTTTTTTCTTCTCAATCAACTGATCAATCAATTGATACGGAAAAAAATTCATAAGTAGGACAAAGAGATTTTTAACTGTTTGTAATCTCTTAACAGGACCTATCAGCGTTTTAAAATGATTCTGCTCTCTTCGAGAAATTATATCCGAAAATCAACTGATCAATCAATTGACACGGAAATAATTCATAAGCGGGAACGATAGATTATACACAGTTTATAATCTTTTAGAAGAACCTATGGCTGTCTTAAAGCAATGATTCTGCTCTCGTCGAGAAAATATTGCCAAAAATCAACAGATCAATCAATTGATTGATACGGAACTAATTCAAAAGCTGGACCGAGAGATTATCAACAGTTAATAACTCTTTAGCAGGACCCATGAGTGTCTTAAAGCAATGACAGTCTATTCTCATTGAGAAATCATAGCCAAACATCAACTGATCAATCAATTGATACGGAAATAAATCATAAGCAGGACCGAGAGATTGCTGACACAACTTATACTCTATTAGCAGGACCTATGAGTGTCTTAAAGCAACGATTCTGCTCTCTTCGAGAATCATCACTAAAAATGTTTTCCAAACTGAACTTTAAATCCGGGTCACATATTACGTGATGCCGTTTCCAATTCGAACCCAGGCCACATTTTATCTCACAACACCTTCGCCACTGCGCTATTGGATGTCAGCAGAAGTTCACCTAAGATCAGCCAGACGAGATTCATCTGTCGCTGCACAATTCCTTTTCCTAATCAAAATATCAGGAAAAAAATTAAAACCTATAAATAGTTTCATTAAGCAGAAAAATTGTTCACATGATTAGCGAAGATCTTAATGAGATTTCAGGTTTAGTAAATGGCTATTAAAATTGAGATACAACAGTCAAAGAAAAGCCCCTCCTGCTCTGGGCCCGGTCTTGACCCGAGGCCAAGTTAAGATGGTTCTATCTCACCTTTAAAAAAATCTTTGGTCTCTTATCAAAGTCACGCACATGTCAAACTTGTAACATCTAATGACCTTGGATAAATATAGAAACTGACTGAGGGAGAACCAAGGATACTGGAAGCTATTAAAAGATTAGTGAATTAGCAAGACTGTCGATAAGCCTCGCTAATTTGAATAAACAAACCGAAAGAAGAGGAAAAATTGTTTATACCTAGTAGGTAATCGATCTAAAAAATAATTCCATTGGAAACAATGATAGACTAAAGTAGTTTTAATTAATACGTCATCGTGTTAACATTTTTGGATCCACTTAAAAGGGTGGACATGATTTCAAGATGAGTATAACCTGATGTTCTCACTTGAGACAAATTATTGCAGACCTCTTATCAGGAGGAGAACAGACAGAAAATTTGAACTTGATCGGTAAGGGCCAAAACATTTTTATTGCCATTAGAGTCCTCTCAATTCTTTCTGTCATTCGGCGCGGAGAAACTCAAGGAATCGAAGGAAAGAACGGCTACAATCTTGAGTTGCCAGTCTCTGTTTGTACGGCAGAACCGCCACGTCCGTTGACCCAAAGAATTCACATCACTTTGGACATGTGATGCATATGGGACTTAAGCGCTCGCACGGGTTTTAAAGTGGTAATTTTATCGCAACGAAAAAGGCCAAAACAGACGGTGAGCAAAAATACCTTCATAGCAAGGGATAAAAAGTTACCTGTTGAAATTTCTGGTTTACGTGCTATTAAAAGGCTAAACAGTTTTGATGAGTCAATCAAGATTAATAGGAAGGGTAAGAGGCTTTAAATGTTAATATTTTTAAATTTGCTAGCAATGCGACAGTACACGTTGGGCAGATCATTTAAGAATGTTCGCCTACGCTATTACACCAGGTGCGATTTATATTACCAAACAAAAGATAAAACCTTGTACGAAGTGCTGTTTTAGGCCTGAAAGAGCTTTAACAATAGCGGGGCGTATTTGTATTCTAATACCGCTACGCTGTGACTATTGACTGTTGTTTTGTGATTGAAATTTCAACAGGGACCCTGGTTCCGCTTCGGTTGTCGTGTCATTTGCATGACTGCATGAATGTAAATTCTTGGTCTTCGGAGTTTATCGACGTGACGTTTATGTGGAATCCATATCTCGCCCACAAAGAAGTAAACAGTTAAAACAAAGGATCTGGAGACAAAACTTAAACATGGTCGCCTTGTTTTTACTCTTCTTTAACGAGTTATCTCCTTCCTTTCAACAGCGTCGGTTTATTGAAGTAACGTGTTAGCCGAAAACAAGGTGAAGATGACGGCGCGTGGAATTTTGAAGTGGATTGTTGCTCGTTATCTTTCGCTGTCACTCTGGCAGTTAATTCAGATTGTGGTGATCCTAGGCTACGTTTGGGCCCAATATGCCCTTCAGGCACAGCTAAGCAATCGTTTAACGAACATCATAGAAAGGCTGGACAAGCTTGAGGATTACATGAACGGCAAAGACTACAGAAAGCTACAGATAAGGACCAATGACATGGGGCAAAGGAATGTTCCCTCTCGTGCAAAGCGACATGCGGACCAAACAGGGATGAACAATCTTTTGCAGCGACTGGAGAGTTTGGAAAATCGGTAGGTAGAAGATGTTATAGTCATTAAAGTTGTAATCTTCCAACAGGCTCAACTCATCAGCGTGTTTCGCCTAGCCATCGCTTACAATAAGCAAGAATGAGCATGAAAAGCCAAATGGATAAATACAAGCCGGACGACTTCTAAAAGTGCTTAAGTGCCAATCAATTGCACAACTGACGGAGTTATAATAACTGAACTTGTTATGATATATACAAACGACTCTCTCAAAGATACACAACCGCTAAGTAAGCGTTCTTGTATCAATTTTATGTGCGTGTCCATTTTAAGACCGCTTGACTATAATATTTTTATACATAATAGCGGGTCCAAATGAAAAAATAGTCTTTATCGATATATCAATATCACAGAACATTTAATTGCATTAATCGAAGACGGATATTAGCTCTTAAATTCCCCAGGGGATTAAAATCGAAATACGCGCACAATGCCGACACTTACAACAAGGCAATAACGAGAGACGGGCGTTTAAATAAGGACCACCACCTAGGACATTGTCTTCATGTTAGACCACAGAATACTAAAAGATCCACGTGTTAATCCAAACGGAGCCAAAATTCACACTAGGGCACTTTTCTAAAACCCAATTGAACCCTGAAAGTAAAAAGACTCAAACCCCTCAAGATGGATTAATGAGCTTGTAGTTGAAGACAACTAACTGCTTCGCCAATGTTCCCGAATTTTCCGGCTAAACATCGAAAGGGTAATTAGTTAAGGCACAGCCATAATCTCCAAAAACAAACCAACGGGACTGCATTTTTGTCAAACAAAGAAAAATAATTAAAGGCACTAATCAAAGTGTGTTCGTACACGAAAACGCTCCTGTGACGTAGGTTTATCCAGGGTCGCACATTGAAACATGAAGTTTCCTGCATTATAATCATCAGGGAAACAACGGAAACTACTTCCCATACAAATATTTGCGATGATGTTTCTGAAATAGTTCGATTAAGTTTATTGGATTGTTAGCCGGACGCTTCGAGTAATTTTCCAATACAAATTAATTGACAGCTAGCTGATTTGTAACCATTCCTTTGTAATTTCAATACTTTCGTGATTTATCTTAAGATTGTTTTGATACATACTGACAGACATTATTGCTGATTAAAATGTATCATAATAATCCATTCGCCTTTCTTTGATGATTCAGTTGGCCGCACAAAGAGCCAACTATTTTCACCTCGGACTCTCTGTATCACCACTGTCCAAAATAACAGCTGCATACTTGACTTGCAACCTTGGACTCAAATTTGACACATTGACTGCGGGGCCAGCCAATATGAACTTTTGCAGAAAGCTTAAAGTTTTCGGCGATGAGCCAATGCACTGCTGACACAAAAGATAAATCATACAAAATATCACATGATAACAAAAGTGATATGCAGGAAAAAATCATTGCTTTGAGAGCTGTGCATTAGATATTTTAAATGGCCGGTAAATATTTAAAAAATACGCCATCGTAAGAGCTGTCAGCCAATGTTGTTTTTTTACTGAAAGTTGTGCAATTTACCGAAGAAACTGTGAACGATTTAATTCATAACCGGTTGATTCGTCTTCTTGCTCTAATTTTCAGCTTTGCAGCTTCAAACAACTTCAGTGCGCATGAGGGTGGAACCTTTTGTGCTCAGGGACCTCAAGGTACACATGGAATTCCGGGAAAAGATGGGATTCCAGGGCGTGATGGGAAGGATGGAACGACAGGAAGAGACGGTGAGTAGCCGGCTGATTCTGTCGTCTTACTTTTGTTTGACCCATTTTTTTCATCACATATTAAGTCAGAATGTTCCTTTTATAACTGTATGTTAAGTCATGAATAGGTTGTAAGTCTGATGACAGTCCCATTAGAACAGGCTTGTCAAAATTGTCTTATCACTTAAGAGCATAATTATACAACGGCAAGTGAACCAATCAAACCATACAAAAAAGGTAAATAAACGAGAGAAAAATCAGCCGTAATTACGTAGCAAAGGAGCGAAGAGCGAATAACCCCGCAACAAATCGTAAAGGAAAAGGAGGGCTGGCCTGAAACTCAAAACTAGAGAATTCTCTGTTCTGAGCGAAAAATCGTTGAAACACACTTGTAGTCGTTAAAACGAATTTCTTGTGACGCAGTGTTCGTGTTCATTAGTGTAGGAAGAGATGGCACCGATGGACGCAATGGGGTACCGGGGAAAAATGGAATCCCAGGGAGGCAAGGATTGCCGGGTAAGTTGGCTTCGTTTGCATCCACGGTTGGAAGGCCTCCTTTTTCCCTACCTTTGATTTCTTTCAGAATTTGGGACAAAACTTAAACCACAAACATATCAATTTACTATTTCCTGTTTTATCTTCTTATTGAGGGCAACTGCAACAACTCTCATATTGATTTCCATCAATTCTGAGCGAGCTTGATTCATAAACAGATCTTTTTTATGTCGGGGACGCAATTCGGATTAGTCAGTCTACAGCCTCCAAAATATCGAAAATCAGCTTAGCGTGCAGGGTAACGTAAGGGAAGGCCCCGATCTGATAAATAACATGGCGTGGTTGTTATCTGATGACTGGCTTAAATAGAGATTACGGAAAGCATCGTTAAGATGCAAACATGTGCGCGGTAAATCCACATAACACCAACAAGATTCAAACATGTGCGCGGTAAATCCACATAACACCAACAAGAAGCAACCGACTAATTAAAATATTAGTACGTTACTTGATCTAATTAACTAGAAAAGATAAGAAGATGGCACGTTTCGCCTTATTGTTTGAGGACTCAGACCGTTGAAACATCATAGCCACCGAAGAGGAGTCCAAAAATCTGGTCGGAAATGGCAATTTCCTGCCAAATCTCGCACGAGTTACGCCAATGCATGGGCAACTTAGAAAAGAAAGCCTCGTCATAAAAGACACCATTTAATCTTCCTCATCATCGGCCATTCTCGAACCTCTTCGGTTTGTTGTTGCCTTTGTTTTGCTCTCATATTTTACAAAATCCTTCAGTATTTCTCACAGAAAATAGTCTGGAACAACGCGAGAATAATTAGAAATGTCGGAATTAAACACTTAAAAATACTAGAAGGGAACACCAAGAAGATCGCCTTCACACACAAGGGATGTCCAGTAGGTACTACAGCTGTGTTTGTTTTGTTTAAGGCAGAGATGGTGCTACAGGACCAAAAGGAGACCAAGGCCAAAAAGGACACAGAGGAAAGCAAGGTGCTCGGGGCCCTCCAGGCGACCCAGTGACGTGTTCCCAAAGGGCCTCAGGAAGTTCGGTGTTTATTCGATGGGGACGTAGTGTATGCCCATCTCGCACAGGCGCAGAACTAGTTTATGAGGGTATGTTTTAACTTTCAAGGAAGCATTGCCAGTAATAATCATCATAGCAATAACAAAATTTTACAGCCTCGTACAGTTGTGATTCCGTTGATAAGCTTAGTACAGCCTAAATACAAAGAGCAGTGAAGAAATACCAAAATACAAAGCAGTTTGGGCGATACAATGCAATGTAATGCAATGCAATGCAATGCAATGCAATGCAATACAATACATACAATACAATACACTTTATTGCAGCTCCCCTATACGAGGCTATTTCGTCGCAATACTGAGTAAAGCTATTAATTTGCTCTTTGAATTTGCAAATACCCAAAAACGGTCAGTTAGCTCTCCTTACTGAAGGCTATGACTAGAAATTCTCCTTTAAAAAAATGGAAGATTTACTCAGAAAACGAACACTTGTTACATCTTGAATAAGGCTTAGTTTTTTATATTTGGATTCATCCTTTAAATGCCATTTCCATGCCTTTTAACTACTTCGCAGTTTTCCAGAAGCCATAAGATTCCCGGAACTCATCTACTCCTGTATTACTCTATAAGTTATCTGCTATCATTTTATTGTGAATAAGGCTTCTCACCGAACCTTTCTGATTGCTGATTTTGTCTCAGGCCGAGTAGCTGGATGGCGCCCAACAGGAGAGGGCGGAGGGGCCGACTATCTGTGCTTGCCTCTCGACCCCCTTTACCTTAAGCCCCCTTCACCGGGGTCCAACTCAAGAGCGTCCCTCTATGGTGTGAAGTATGGTGACGTACAGGACCTTTTTATGAGGAGACGTGGAAGGGGACCTAATATTAGTTACCATAGTGTCCCATGTGCTGTGTGTCGTGTACAGCAAAGAGGATCCTCAATGATGATTCCTGGAACCAATGTCTGCCCGACCGGACTTTGGACCCGCGAGTACCACGGGTATCTTATGACGGACACGACCAACAACACGAGACCTGAGTACATTTGTGTTGACGCTGATGCTACCGGAGTAAAGGTGCGCCACAACAAAGGGAATGCCGGGAAAGCTTTACTAACATCAGTACAGGGACAGTGCGGAGTGTTGCCTTGCCCGAATTACCTGCAGGACTGGGAACTGACATGCGCAGTATGCACTATGTAGTAAAACGGAAATAATGATAATTCAAGCCATGTTCGGTAGTTGCCTTCTATTATAAGTGGATTTTTATGTTCCATCCGTTGCAACGCTAAAACTGCAACAAATCACCAACAGCCAATCCAGAAATGGGCAAATTATTTACCAACTTTCAACGAGCCAGACGTTCGAAAACTGCATGCGTAATCGTAACAAAAAGAGAGATGAAGTATATACGGTCAGACATTCGCATAAGAAGCAATTGTTATCGGTACTAAAGTATTATCTAAGCAAAAGTACAAAATTGTATTCAGATTTAACAACTTGACGAAGGTCAGTTGATCAAGATTACCTAAAGTTTTGCTGCCACAACATTGAAGCAATGTACAGTGTAAATACGTTGTAGCAGAACATGATTGATCGAGTTCGTGAGAGTACTAAACGTGTCACCGGTTGTAAATCGTTGAGAAACTATAACAAAAAAAAGTTTTCTTTCTTACTTATTTTGTTACACTTATATCATTACCTATTGGCACGACATACTTGTACATGACATACGCGACAAACGCCATACAACCGAATTTGTAAGATCCATTTCATCTTATTCCCGCCTCAAGTAAAGCGGAATTTATTCGCCTGAAAAAAGTAGATGGCAAAAAAAACGCCCATTTGAAAGTTGATTTACCGTAAACTGTTGTTTCGCAGTCCACGAGGGAAAATCTAAATCGTCTTTTCCTTCCACAAGGCGCTGTTTCAGAAGAGATTTCACTTCATCACTTTCAGAAGGGATCAATGAGTCTTTTCTTGCTTCAATAGTTATGATAGGTCAGGCAGACAAATGGAAAGGTTACAAAAGCTAATCACATTTTCAGATTTAACAACCAGGGTTACAAGCAATCAATTCTTGCTAGTGACGGTTAGTAAAAGTTCATAAAAACACACGTCGGCCCTTTTGTGTCTTTGAAGTTTAAAGCTTTCTAAGTCTGTGCATCCACGTTTCATTCCTGGTTGAGAGTGGATTGATAAGCAGATGACGTATCACTCCTCAGAACCTCACGTAAGGCCATCGTAGCATACGCTGAGGTGGGTAACGTAAATTCCAATTGTAGCGCCCAGTACTTTCCGTCTGGAACAGACTCGGGCTCCTGGGCACCAGACATAGCTTCCTTGTCGGTTACAACTAACGGTTGTTTGACGTCATTGTAACGCAACCAGCGCCAGCTCGTGAGGCTCGGCTTGACGAGTAATTTCCTGTATGTTACAAATAATTGAAAATGGAATAGGTCAACGTAAGTGTGGGAACTGAGGTTGTCCCAAGCCTTTGCAATCCAAAGTAATTTATAAAACCATTGATTTTCAGTGATTTCAAACTTTCTTTTATCTCTCCATGATCCCCAACTAAATTCCTGAGTGTGATGACAAAATGATTCCCTGATAAAGAGCCAAGTTTAAGAGGCAAGGAACTATCATCACTGCAAGGAACTATCATCGCACTGAACTCGTGTCGACTTTCGTGAAAACAAGCCAGTTATACCAAAAAACAAAAGCAAAAGACTGGAGGGAAGACAACAAGGCAATAATTTCTTTGGATGGAAAACACAATGAAAAACACTGAATATGGACAATGCACACCCTTTACTCACAATAACTCCATAATGAAGAATATGGCAATAATAACTTCTTTCTGATCATTACTATTAAATTATAAAACCTTATTAGACCATTATAAATATCATGACTATCATTTCAGTTATAATTATAATTAAAAAATTAGACAACCCCTCAATCGCGTTAATTTCAAGCTTTGCGTGACAAACACTGACGTTTTAACAATCTAAACGGAAGACAACATCAGCGTTACAAGTTGTTTTCCACTTAAACGTTGTAAGTGCTATTCATGACACTGATGATCCTAGAAATAACTCGGCTTCGACAGTTGTTACCACGAGCAACAGTCCTTTAAGGGAGTAGCAAGAGCCCATAGCAGACTTTGAAATCCAGGCACGATCGACCGAAAACCTTTAAACGAGAGATAAGGTAACTGGACCGCAGAGCATAAAAAAATTATTTTGAACGAGACTCACCGATAAGCGCCCGACAGGGAGTAGTCCTTTACTTTATGCCTCATGTTGTCGATGTCCAGTCCGTCGTTGGCCATTATTTTTCTGTACTCATCTTTCAAGCTGTTGTTAGGGTATGCAACGTCGTATCCAGGAAGTGGAAGAACAACGTCATGGATTGTGAACTGCCCTGTTTTGATCAGCTCCTCGGTAACAACGGTAACCGATGTTCTGCTTGGCTCGGAAATAAATTCAACCTTGTCTTGCGGCCCTGAAGTGCGTCGAATAATAAGGAAAAAAGTCAGGCTGACCAAGCTACCTCCTAATGTCCACACCACCATACCTGCGCACCTGAGCACCGTTGCCCTGACACAACAACGCACTGACGCAACTACGCAATGAAGCATCAACGCACGTTCACAGGTCGACACATCGACGCACGTCCGTACCTAATTACGAACGAGTATTCATGTACGTATGCGTGCAGGTGCGTAGATATACACAACGAACTTGAGCGTATGAACATGCGTGAAACACGCGTATGAGCAAACGCGTATGATTACAGCCATTTGTCCTACGCCAAAGTTGATTGAAAGTTTGGGATTTTTATAGTTGTTTAAATCACTACTGAGTAACACCTACATGACGAGCACGTTGGTGAGGAAGTAAGCTTCATGCTCAGGAAACTGGTTACAGAAAAAATCAAATGTGCATGAGTGGTTCACGGTAGCATTCACATTCACCTGTGTCTGTGGTACATGGTGCTGCTGATTTTGAAGCCACAACCAGGTCACCTACGATTGGCTGCATTCCGTGCTCCTAAAAGTGCAATCAAACCAAGAAACATCTGGTCACGTACTATAAAAAATGAATAAATAAATAAAAAATAAAAAATAAAAAAAAAAACTTTTGGCCCGCATATCACGCATTGCTCTCAAACCTCGCTATACAATGCACGGAAATGAAGGGGTTAAGGCCGCCAGGAGAAAACCCCCTCGAACAAGAAAGAAAACCAGCTACAAATTTGACTTAGTAGAGAAATCGACGAAGGGTTTGACATTTCTGTTCAGTTTTCCACAGAGAGGTTGGAAGTTGGGAGCTGCTGGTGTGCAGATTTATCAAAATGAGATTCACAATGGATCCTGTTCGTGAGAATCACATCCAGCTCATATTTGTGTAAGAAGGGAGAGGAGAACTCTCAATAATGTTTCAAGCTTTTCATATATCTGCATGATATTTCCCTAACTAGGCTGGTAATGGGGTTTTAACCCTGTGATTTGAGTTTGAATGAAGAATTGGGAAAGATACATATGGTGTTTGGCACAAATATAAGTACCTTAATGCGCTTGGATGCCATGTAGTTCCATACGTAGCTTTGATATGCATGGACATACATGAGTCTGGTGTTCCTGGAGATGGACTGGAGGGCTTTCACCAAACCTGAAGGTCCATGCCTCACAAGGCCAAGTAAAAGGTCACTCTCAATTCCTTTCCTTTTAGGAAGTCTTTTCAGAGTCTCCTTAGCATCATGGGTGTGTTTCCAGTGTTGCCGAGCAGCTGTGAGGTCATCTGCTTCACCAGAACGTGGATTAAGAAGCAGATCAACGGCCTCAGACCAGTTACTAAGAAGCAACGCACAGCCTGCAACAATTAGACAGTCAAAAATAAGTATACTAATGAACTGTAAAAAATTCGGATTGCATGAATGTTGGAAAAGTGACTTATTGCCTTCCTTTGTGGAGCAGTTTTCAACTGAGTGTTAAATGACCAATACAGATGGCCAACGGTTCCTAAGAACAAAGGTTAGCATCATCATCAGGGCTCAACACCTACTTTTAAACTTACTAGCCAAGTGGCTAGTGACATCCTTGATGTTTTTAGATGCTACGACAATTTCACTCTGTTTACTTAAGCCAAACTGGCTAGTAGAAATTGAAAACCACTAACCAAAACTGAATTTCTACTAGTCTGTGGCTAGTGGGCTACTGTTAGTGTCGAGCCCTGAATCATAAGCCATCAATAACTCAAATCAAAATCAGGCACACTGCTTTAGGTACAGGAAATACAAATGCTTGTGACAAAGAAGTGATTAGGTGTGGTTTACACCTCTTGGACTGTGAGGATGGCGCAAGATATTTCAAACCACAGAACAAAGTTTCCTAAATCAATAGAATACCCTTCAAGTCAAAAATTGCTCCATACAGGTAGAGTGGGAGTAGAATGGCTACATGTACCCACACCACCGAAAAAGGCTCCCCCAGGTCTTATGTACATTTTACCAACATGGAAAACAAATTAAAACGGTAAATAAATGGCAGTCGATACATACCTATTTTATGTGTGGGAACTGAGGTTGTCCCAAACCTTTGCAATCCAAAGTAATTTATAAAACCATTGATTTTCAGTGATTTCAAACTTTCTTCTATCTCTCCATGATCCCCAACAACATTCCTGAGTGTGATGACAAAATGATTCCCTGATAAAGAGCCAAGTTTAAGAGGCTCTTTACAATACTGGAAGTTGCCAAGACACATGTTTCGAAGACTTTTGTTTAATTCCTGTAATTGTTCAACCTTTACTCTGTAAACAGACACTTTTTGGGTAGTTACTGCCCTGCGGTCCTTGGTTCCAGCATAACCAAAACTCCCTGCTTTGATTCTAAGAAGTTTGCTCAATAGATTAATTGCATCCATAGTGTCTTTGTTTTCTTTGTAGAGAACAAACCAGCAATAATCTCCAAGTTCTGCTGGCCATCGGCTGCTCCTTTGTTTGCCATCTGAATCACGGTTATGAAATACTCGGACTGCCTTTTGGTTCCCTACATCAACTGTGTCACTATCTGAAAGGAATTAAAAGCAGTGATTTTTGATTTAGAAAGTTGCATAGAACTGAAATGATACCTATGAATCATTTTAGCCTTCACTAACAATACTCCACCAAACCTTCCACCCCAAGCCACCTTTCTCCCATTCTTGGGGAATGATTTAAGTATTTTGCTGCATTTGGTTGGCCAAATTCTCCCTACAGCCAAAGTCCCAACACCAAAAGAGGAAATATTCCAGCTTCTGTACCATGCAGTCATTAGGTTTATTGCAGCTCCCCCTGGTTGGATACTGATCCATGGCAGGTAAGATCTTCCCTCCCCCACCCCTTAAAGTGGCCCCCACACCCCATCCCTGAGTAAGTTTTGCCCAGTCTTTCTAACAATTCACTTGCACCTATTTATACTTATGAAAGAAATGACACATTGAGAATGATTTATATTGCCCAGCTACAGCAATCATTCACCTAAAAAGGCAAAGTTTTCTCTGATGGCTCTGTGAACCAATCTTCTGTGGTCCTTGTCATCATCAGGAGATAAAGTCACTGAGGTTTTCTTCTCCTCATCATCAATAACTTGTTTAATTTTCATTTTCTCTTCTTCACTTAAAATATCAAGCCCAAATTCTTGACTCTTTTCTTTCCGAGGTAAAGATGTATCAGTTAATCGCACAATATTTCCCTGGAGGTCCCTCTCTCTGACGATGAAATCCGTGTATCTCTGTTTCAGGACTCCATGAAATCCGGGTAAGTTGGCCACGAATTCCAAAATTCCAACGTCCTTCTCCGAAACACAAGTTTCTCTCAAGATATCAGAGCCATCTTCAGATGCTTTTCCAACCGATGAATCTTTTCCTTGCTCTGTACTTGCCCTCATTTCGTCGGTCTCTTCTGGGTTTTCATTAAGCACGTGCTTTGTACCAATAATAATTTCACTTCGAAGTTTTCCATCGGTCTCGTTTCTTTGATGGCAGTTCGCTTGTTCTCCATTTTTATCTAAACCTAATTTATCAGCCTCTCTGTCATCGCTCGTTTTCGCGGATTCTGAAACTATTCTAGGGCGTTTGAACTGCGGTTCGTAAAGATTATGATTAACAATTTCGTCCGCCATTTTGAAAACTGAGCCTGCATGCAAAAGCAACATTAATATTTGGAGTTTTTTGTTCAAGTAAAACCATCTTCATTTATCTCTGATGCTAAAGCAGCATGGCTTTTGTTCCTAGGAAATCCTGTGTCACACATTTACTTACGGTACTTAACGATCTGGGTAAAACTCTCGACGCTGGACAAGAGTCGGATGTTCTTTATCTCGATTTCAGAAAGGCGCTTGATTCTGTGCCGCACAACCTTCTCCTGCACAAGTTATCATTATATGGCATCTCCGGTCCATTGCACAGTTGGTTCTCCGACTACCTTCATTCTAGATATCACAGGGTGCACATAGAAGGTTCCTTCTCCAGTTGGGTCAATGTGTCATCTGGTGTCCCTCAGGGGAATCTAATGGGCCCATTCTTGTTCGTTATCTTGTTTGTTATCAACGACCTACCAAAGACTCTCAATGATGGAACAGCACTGAATTGCTCTGTTTGCTGATGATGCCAAATGTTACAGATCAGTTAATGACTCTTGTGATTGTACTAATTTTCGACAGGATATTAACAAGCTTTATGACTGGTCCCTTAGATGGGGTTTAGCTTACAATCTAGATAAATGTGTAGGTATGATAATAACTAGAAAACGAAACAGCTCTATACCGTCTCTTGTTGAGTAGTCCTTAGGAAGCCGGAGAACATGCCCTTGCGGTCGTTTCCTCACAAAAGGATCTCCGAGTTATCGTCACAGACAAACTTACATGGAACTCTCACATTGAATGCGTTGTAGCCAAAGCCAACCGGATGTTGGGTTTTCTCCGTCGGACCTGTGCTGACATTGGGACTGATAGCAGGAGAACGCTATATCTTTCTTTTGTGTGTTCCCACTTAGGCTATGCTAGCGAGGTCTGGGCCCCTCAATCTACTGTCCATCATTTACGTATTCTAGAGGGTGTTCAACGTCGGGCAACTCGTTTTATTTTCAACTGTAGTTATAAGGTATCGGAAAGACCTGACTATAAGTCCCGCTTAAAAATGTTAAAACTGTTACCGTTATGTTATTGACACGAACTTCGCGACATCTGCTTCTTCTACTGAGTGCCGGTATGCATAAGTACTACAATATTAATGTCAATGAATACATCAACTTGATCACTGGCCGTACTAGGAATGCCAATACTTTCTTATTTCGTGATTCATTTTTTAATCGCATTGTTTCCTTACGGAACAATATTCCGTTAGATATTCGTGAAACTATAGCTCTTTCTACCTTTAAAGACCGTCTATTTAACTATTTCTTTAACAAAATTATAGCTAATTTTGACACATCTAGAATTCAAACGTGGAAAACAGTCTGCCCACATTGTCGCTCAATTAATAGAAAGAACTGTTGTTGATTATTGTTTTTGTTTACATGTTTTAGTATGGGGGCTGACCTCGCTGGGACTTTGAGTCCGTACGTTAGTCCCTCATTTAGTACCTTTTTTTATTAGTCTTTTTATCATCTTTGTCACTAAATGGAAGTTAATATAAATAAATAAATCGCCCCCGGTGGATGAAGGCTAAAGGACTGCAAGAGCCCTTAGAGGGAAGTTTTTCAGATCACCTCTAAACCGTGCCGTCTTGAAGTTTCCGATGCAAATAGGAGAAAGGGAAAAAAACAAACAACAATCGAGCCCACGACTGGCAGTCAGCTCTAGCGGATAGCCAGCTTTTAGCGTTTAAAGGTAGCTCGACTTTCCAGCTATTGCGCTGATTTAAGAAAAAAAAACAAAAAAAAAACCTGTTACTATTTCTAGACAAAAAAAAATCCTCTAGGGGTAAGATCAGGCAGACCTCGTCAACAACTCAGCCCAAAAACTGTGACTCGTCTCACGTTGAACCATTGCCGATTTATTTCCATGATTCCCCGTACATATCTCTCTTTCAGAGTCTCTTTCTCTGAACAACCGATAGATTCTAGCCTAGAACTGCAGGCTGCTCGGGAAGTTTGCTTATACTTTTTTATCTATCCTTTCATCTATTTTTTTTTTTTTTTTGTGCGATAGGTGATTTTCAACCCATTCCTCAATACGTGCTCAGCACAGCACATGCAAGTACTTATTTATTGTTCTCTTGTTACGATTCAAAATCTTTTAGTGATTCCTTTCCTGTTAAAATGATCAGTTCTTAATTTAAGATGCCAGACCGTGCTGAATTTTTGATCCACTGAAACTCCTGTAATTCTGAATACAGAATAGCCTCTGGATCTTGGGTGGAACAACAGAGTTTGCTGGAGGAGCTTGGGCACGATCAGTTTAACCCAATCACACAGCTCGTACCATCATACATGTTTTAGCATTTCGAGTGTTGTTTTTACGGTGTAAACGGCTTGGGTAGAGCTTGGCACAGTAGATTTAGTAAGGTAAGCGGTCGAAGAACCTCATTGCATGGAACATTCGCCTCGATATCTCCAGATATTTAGAGTAATTTTCAGCCCTCTGCTTTATAGCTAGATTCTCAAGAGGCACCGTACTTTTATGCAATCTGATCGCCTTTCAAATTTCGATGACTGAGGTTTCAGCCCAAAAATCTGGGCAAAATTTTAACCTTGCTAACACCGATAACAAAGCGTCACAACTTGATCAGATCTATTTTGTTTTTTCCGTCGTTTGATATTTAAAATACATGCAGTTCAAAAGTAAATCGTAGGAGAAGAACAAGATTTTTTTTAACTTTTCTGTACCGAGGTAGGGGTTACAGAGAATCGCGTCCATCTTGGATGTATTTTTAAATAACAATAGCTAATACTTTGTCATGCCTCATTCAATTTGAAAACATGATCCCACGCTGTTAATAGCTGTGGCCAAGTTATTTACCTTGAAGGCATGCTTTGATTAATTTCGTATCCTATTATTAGTCATGATGAAAGCAAGCTGGACTGAAGTTTCTTGAAAACTACTGTGGAGACGGGAACTTCTCTGGTGTCACCAAGAAAAGTATCTTGCTCTTAACCCTTAGAGATAGCAAACAAGTTGTACAACCCAGCGGGATAGTTGAATCTGCATCTTCACAGTTCCGTATCTAATTTAATTCTGACCCAGTCATGAAAATTATTAAGATTAGCCTAGGTCACGCGATTGACCGAAATATTTTGAGCAAACAAGAGTATGGAATGTCACAACCCAGAAAGATTAAAACGATTACCTGAAGGGAATTCAGTTCGATACAGGCTGAATTTTCCAACGCAGCTTTGTTTTTTTCTTTCTTTTTTTTTTTTTTTTTTTTTTTCAGAAAAGCATTCAAAATTGTTAGTCCTCTACTTCACAGCCAGAAGGATTTAGAACTGGCTGAGAAATTTTGTTATTCTTTTCTTTAGACATCGCATCCGTATATATGCGAACATAACCATGAAAGCTGTTCTTTATAAAACTGGTGGTGCGGAGAACCTTTACCTCGGCACAGCCCCGAAGCCGACGGCAGACAAAACTCAAGTGCTAATCCGCGTGGAATACACGGCGCTGAATCGAGCGGACACTCTGCAGCGACGAGGACTCTACCCATCCCCTCCTCTGCCTCGTGGGCAGCCCGACATTTTGGGACTTGAAGTATCTGGTGTGATCGAGGAAGTCGGAGGCGAATGTGCTGGGAAATGGAAGTGAGTCTCTGTGCCGAGATGCAGTTTAGTATTTGATAACCGTCGGGTTACTTTCAAATAAATAAGCAAATGACTGCGCAATATGGATTCACACAAAATTCGGCAACTTTTGCTCACTTCCCCATGGCGTATCAGTAACACTTGTATTCCTTTATTCATTAATTTTTCGTTTTTTTCACAGGAAAGGAGACAAGGTTATGGCTTTGTTACCAGGTAAATAACGTGTTTAGATGCATGCAACTCTGCTTATAGCCTTTTCTTCATCATTAAGATTACAACATCTTTGATTCAGATACTCACTTGTTGATCTCAGTATCACAAGAAATGTTCTAATCGTCAGTCTTAGCACATGGTTTACGTAGTAACTTGTGACAATAATAAGGCCTTGTTCATCTCCTTGCTAAATGATGACTTCTATTTACCTCAGGCCCAGCCTAAGCCATTTAGAGCGTTATTTGTTTTTGTATATTATTTACCAGGAGGAGGTTACGCAGAATACGTTGCTGTCGAAGAGGTCCTCGTCATGCCTGCACCTGACTCTCTTAAACTTTCTGATGCTGCAGCCATTCCTGAAGCATGGCTGACAGCATATCAACTCCTGCACTTTCTCGGGAGAGTTGAGAGTGGTGATGTGGTTCTTATTCATGCTGGAGGCAGTGGCGTTGGTACAGCACTGGTGCAGCTGTCACTTGTGGCTGGAGCACAGCCATATGTGACTGCAGGCTCAGAGGAAAAGATCAAAATGGCGGAGTCACTTGGAGCCAAGGGAGGTTTCAATTATAAGACAGGAGATTTTTCCGGCTGGATAGAAAGTGTGACTGAAGGTAATATATCGTCATACATGTATAAATGGAAATAATTTAATAACACTCTTGGAAATCTCGTCCAAGACGTATTAGCACAAGAGCGAAAGCTGTCATTTATTATTATTATTATTATTATTATTATTATTTTTTTTTTTTTTTTTTTTTTTTTTTTACAAAAATCCATTTTAAAGCCGCAGATCGAAAAAAATCACAATAGGTTAGAATGATCATCTTCTGCACCAGAGCTGCAGAGTTTCTACATTCTAATTTTCTGCCAAAAGATGTCATTTTTTTTTCTTACAAAATCCACTTTAAAGCCGCACTGAGGTCGAAAAAATCACAACAGGTTAGATATAGAAAGATCCACTTCTGCAACACAGCTGCAGAGTGTTTCTACACCCTAGAATTTTCGTACTACTTCGAAGAAATGTGATGCAAAAGTTTCCCTATTAATTTTAGTTTATTTACAGGAGCGAACAATATTCAATTTAGGCCACTCCGCGGTACTTGCATTTATGACAGTAACAAAAACAATGTGCGTAGTGAAAGTGAAATTTTTTTATTCTTTGAAATCAACTTTCCTATTCTTCACGTGGAGAATAGCAATTCAGAATGTCTTTTCGTTCATGTTTTAAACACAGTTGTACCAAATAGCCAGTAAAAAATCCAAGAGCTGGCTACGAAGGAGAAGCGCCCGTACTTTTTAACCAATACACTTGACAGAAATAATTCAATATGGTCATTACAATTTCAGGAAAAGGGGCGAATGTGATTCTAGACTGCGTTGGCAGCTCTTTCTGGGAAAAGAATATCAAAGTCCTAGCTGTTGATGGTCGTTGGGTATTGTATGGTACGCTGGGTGGAGGAAATGTAGAGGGGAACCTTCTTGGAGGTCTGTTGGGAAAGAGAGGTTCTCTGATAGCCACAACTCTAAAGCACAGATCTCTTGAGGTAAATTCTTCATGACAAATGTACCCTTGCCGTGTTAGATTGATGATCATATATCTTTGCGGCTTCATTTAAAGTAAACTCATATCCTCAAAATGCCCTCAGTTTGGAATTCTCTCATTTTTTAGCAAAACGAAGTATGTCAAAGTCACATTTGATACATTACAAACTTTGCGAGATAAACGCATTTTTCTGTTACAATTATACCTCCTTTTTGTGCCTCTTAATCTGTGTTTTCAGATAGGCTACTTGCCTGAGAAGGGGGTAATTTCCCTCCGCCATGTTCTCCTCCCGCCCCGTACAGTCTCCAGTCCGAAGATATCCCTACTCGATCGTTGGAACCATACCCACATCTTAGGATAACGCTTTGTAACAGGAATATGAATACAGAACGTGGCTCAATTTTGCAAAGGATCGGGTTATACGAACAAATTAAGCCCCAACCTTTGTGTGCTACATTTTTTTTTTCTTCAGTACATTCAACTTCGTTTCCTGGCACCAAACGATCTCGCTGTAACGCACAGATCCATGACGACACGCCCTCGCGTTTTTGTTTTGTTTAGTTTTGTTTCTGTTGATGTTGTTGTTGTTATTGTTGTTTTTGTTTTTGTTACCAAGTTATATTCCGAGTTTGCAAGAGCTAATAAGAAAACAGTAATATTTATCTTCTTCCTATTTCTCAGTATAAAGCAAAATTGGTGCGAGCGTTTACAGAAAACAGCGTTCCATTATTTGCCACTGGAAAACTTAAGACCATCGTGGACTCAGTCCTTCCCATGGACCAAATACAGCAGGCTCACGAGAAGATGGAGTCCAATAAGAACATTGGAAAAATAGTTGTTCAAATAGCAAAGCCTTGAAGGGATTACGGCACATACAACCTCTGAAGAACTATAGCATCACAGAAATTTGACTTGAATAGAATTAGAAAATTGTAGTCAGCTTTGAACGACAAGTAGCGACGAAGGTAAAAGTAAATTTAAAATTATAGTACATGGAGGAGTTTCACAAGGATTGAAAAGAATTAGACTAAATTTTCAAGTCGCGTTGAGCCCAGGTTCCACGCTTTCAGATAGTCGATACGAAGGAAAGCCACGAGGGTCAGCGGTAAGGGGCATGCGCTGTCACTTTTGTTAGAACCCCGCCGTTTTTTGCATGCACGCTCTTTTGTAAGAGAAATGCACCAAAACTTAAGAAAATTGTTAATCAAGGAGAAACATCGATTAAAAATTTTTTCTTTAGTTCGTTGTCCAATATTGATAGCTGTTAATATTCCCAATCAGTAGTATCTAAAACCAAACATTTGGTAACGAGAGCTTATGGAGTCGAATAAAATACACATTTCATCGTTTTGAACCAGGAATATTGTCTTCAGATACAATGAAATATATGAAGTTCATATATTTTGAACTGCGGTGTTAGATACGTATGATGCACGATCCTCGCAGTAGATAGCGCTATTTAAGCAATAGCGAAAATCAGACCTGAAAAAAATCAGGCCTGTACGGGATTCGAACCACTGACCTCTGCGATACTAGTGCAGGGCTCTACCAATTGAGCTAACAAGCCAACTGGGAGCAGGCCGTTAAGTTGATTCGTAATAAACCCGTGAAAGTGATAAATCAGATACAATGAAATATATGAAGTTCATATATTTTGAACTGCGGTGTTAGATACGTATCCTCGCAGTAGATAGCGCTATTTAAGTAGATAGCGAATATTGTCTTCGTGGTTTCGTTCAGAGACGTAGGGAAGATTTCACCATTGTGAGTTTCTAGACAAGTGAGGTTCTGAAAGTTTTGGGGCATGCTAGGCACTGGGGTGCGGATGCACTCTATACCTCCCCACCCACCCGCCCCTTCAGCTTTACTGTTTTTAGTTATCTATGAATAATTTTGTGTTCCGTCATGCTCGTGCTGGTATATTTAAACCAATTCTTAAACATTCATCGACGAACAGATATCGCAGTGGTCTCCTTAAAGTCGTTTTCGGGAAAGTCTTTAGGGTTCTCCCAAACTACTCCTTGTCTGAGTTTCATTTAATTAGTTAGGAACCAGTCACCATAGAAGCATAAAAACTGTGAATGGAACTATACTAACTGGTCTAAGAAATAGTATGTAGTTTGCTCGACCTTCCTCCGGAGTAGACTTTTTCAGTGGTTGAATTTACCTGGTAAGGAAAAGGGAAAAGGGAAAGGTGTTTCTAAGAAGAAAAACTATGGACAGTCACTTCATTTTATTTTAGTAAAGGACTGCAACACAACGCTACCCCCCCCCCCCTCACACACACACACACACACACACACACACACGCACGCACGCACGCACGCACGCACACACGCACACCCAGTCGGTATCTGTACAGTTAACACGCACTGAATGTCAGCAGTTCTGGTTTATGAACGGTGAATTAGGGGGAGTGCAGGACTTTTCAGTTGGTATCAATATCAATAATAAATTAAACTATCCATAGAAGAGCTAAAAAAAAAAAAAAAAAAAAAAAGAGAGAAAAAGTGCAGTTTCTACTGAATGGCTCACCGGTAATTTATTGTTGGTTCTGCCGGTCCGTTTGCAGAGGAGTTATTCTCCAGTTGTCTTTCGTGGCTTTTCTCTAATTTAAGCCAAAAGAAGCTCCTCCGAGGAAGCGTTGTGCGACATCCCAAAGAGTGCTGACCGCAATGAAAATTAGCATGGGCAAGGTGGCGACTTGAAATTCGTCTATGTTCGTTTTGTAACCGCGAGATTGCAAACTCTTGGGATATCGATAGCTAGAAAGCTCTGTAGAGCTCTCAAAAGTTGAGCCCACTCTACTCTTACCTGCAGTAGTTTGAGTAATTGATTAACTACTTCAAATAGAGACAAACTTCTGCTCGTCCCAGGCTCTCACGCCACGAGGGGATCATGAGATCACAGAAATTTCTTGTGGTTGTACTTCGATATTTATTTCTAGCCACCACGGTCGTCTTTGGAAAACCTAAAATGAAAGCCGTTCTATTTACGCCCGGTGGCGTTGAGAACCTTTATATTGCCACAACCCCAAAGCCAACAGCTGAAAACACACGAGTGTTGATCCGCGTAGAATACACAGCATTAAATCGGGCTGACACTCTCCAACGGCGAGGACTCTACCCTCCCCCAGCTGGGGAATCAGACATTCTTGGACTTGAGGTGTCTGGTGTGATAGAAGAGGTGGGAGAGGAGTGTGTTAGGAAATGGAAGTAGGTATTTATTTTAGGCTTTAATCCGTTACATTCTGCAGAGGCACTGATGGGAATCTCTCGGGAGAGGAGGTGAAAGGGAGATAATGGAGGCGGGGGGGGGGGGGGAGTGGACTAAATGAAGAAAAGCAACATAATGTATCTTTCCCTCTCTCTCCCAATCACAACCTCTTCCCCCTCTCTGACCATCCCCACCTTCCAATCTTTTGGAACTTGTCCTAAGTTATATTAAACAGCTGTGTTCTTCCTTTCACAGGAAAGGTGACAAAGTTATGTCTTTATTGGGAGGTCAGTTCCTTATTACATTAATCTTTTCACTCCCAAGATATCTTTAGTAATTCTTATTACTGTCTGCCATACAATTCCTATGTTAGTTGAGACAATTTGTTATTGGATTAACTACTAATAGCTGATTTTTTTTCTTTATCCTCACCTCTTGTCTGCTTGATATTGTAGCAATATCATAAGGATAAATTCTTTCTTTCACTCATGAGAGTAAAAGGGTAAAAGTTTTCAGTTGTACCTTAAAGCAGAAAATGGAACTGAGCCCCTCAAGCAGTCCATGAGCAGATTCAGGCAGTAGTACATGTTCAATATCACTTTGGGCGTGAGCCATTCATAAAAATGGGGTGCTGAGCATCTCATGACCCCCTAGCCATGCCACTGGGTTAAAATTCTTGAGTGTGCATTCCACTGTAATTGTAATGCTTGTTTATTGTTTTTTTTGACAAGGAGGCGGATATGCTGAATATGTTGCTGTTGAAGAAGTCCTCGTCATGCCTGCACCTGACTCCCTTAAACTTTTAGATGCTGCAGCCATTCCTGAAGCATGGCTGACAGCATATCAACTCCTGCACTTTCTTGGGAGAGTTGAGAGGGGTGATGTGGTTCTTATTCATGCTGGAGGCAGTGGCGTTGGTACAGCACTGGTGCAGCTGTCACTTGTGGCTGGAGCACAGCCATATGTGACTGCAGGCTCAGAGGAAAAGATCAAAATGGCAGAGTCACTTGGAGCCAAGGGAGGCTTCAACTATAAGACAGGAGATTTTTCTAACTGGATAGAAAGTGTTACGGAAGGTATTTTAGTATTCATTGATAGTTCATGTATTCTTTATGCTCTTCATGCTGTTGATGACAATGAGTAGCTTAATTTTATCTGCTTATGTTTTTTAAAAGAAGTTGGTCATAGAAATCTCCCTGTATCTTTCTTGTGCTTACTTGAACCCTCCTTCACTGGTTCTAGCTGACCCTTCACCTCCAAAGACCTGATTCAAAATTTTCCCCATAAGCTGCTTTTATAATAACAAAACATTAGGAGCTGTGTCATTATACTACCTCGTAAATGACGTTTGTCTACTGTAATCACTATTTTACTATTGAAATTGGAAGGTTAGGGTGAAAAATAATATGCATGTTGAAGAGTGGCCAAATTTTGATAGAAAGTTGTATTTCTTAAACTACAAAAGTTCGTTTTATTTTGTAGTAGTTTGTGGAACACATTTGTTTTTAACCTCCTACCTCTAACAAGGTTGAGGAATTCTTCCAATGAAAGATTTTCTCTTAGTTTTCAGCTGACAGAAATACTGAAGCTAATAACTGGATACCATAATAACACAATCATAGAACTTTTTACTTTACTACTTACAATCTGCTAGGCCTTTGCTCTCTATAGCAACAAGTGTCTCGTGTTTAGATTTTAAAGATCTCGTTGCTTTCTTAGGAAAAGGGGCAGATGTGATTCTTGACTGCGTTGGCAGTTCCTTCTGGGAACAAAACATCAGGAGCCTTGCTCTTGATGGTCGTTGGGTTCTGTATGGTCTGTTAGGAGGAGGAAACGTCAGTGGGAACTTACTTAGAGAGTTGTTAAAAAAGAGGGGATCACTCAGAGCCACAACACTAAGAAGCAGGTCTCTTGAGGTAAGTTATTTGTTTTGAAGAGTGGTGGCCCATAGGAAAGCAGAAAAGTAAAGTCTTACATTGTAGTGCACTGTTTCCATATCGATGAAATGTATCATTCCTCGATCTCCATTATTTGGCAACCCTTTTACAGGGTTGGGAAAGACCCTGGAAATGAGATTACCAAATCACATTTTGTATTTTCCCTATTTTGCTAATTTTTTTTTTTTTTATTTTTTTTTATTTTTTTATACAGTACAAAGCTGAATTGGTGCAGGCATTTACTGAAAACATTGTTCCACTATTTGCCACTGGAAAACTGAAGACCATTGTGGACTCAGTGTTTACAATGGATCAAATACAGCTTGCTCACAACAGGATGGAGTCTAACCAGAACACTGGAAAAATAGTTGTTCAAATCGCTACTCCTCAAGAAGATCAGAACGTCACAAAAAACAAATCTGAGCTCTGAGCTGCATTTGCCTCCAATGGCCAGGTGCATTTTGCTCTTTGAAGAGGAGATCAGAGGTGTATGCTAGGAAGAGCCAACAGATTTCTTTGTTATGGGTTCTTGGTAGGCTTTTAAACCCTGACCATGCACAAAGTCCAAAGGCATAACAATTAACTTACTATCCAATAGAAACTATCTATTAATTTATTTGATCACAATGCTTGAATTCAAATAAAACATTGTGCACGGCCAGGAAGCTTTTTACAATCCCACAGCTCCATTGTTTTCATATTTTATTGGATTTCCTAATGTGTAATCTTTACTATGTCTCGGGAGAAGAAACCTTACAAGCCAATGCCGAAGAACGTAAGCTCAGTTTGTTGACTTAATTGATTGAAAGCAAAGCAGGGAATAGACATTTGGTCATGCAACCAAGAAACAGTCATGAATGATGCAAGTGTTGTGCGAATATTTCATTCTGAGAATAGATCGGTGTGGATGTACATTTTAGAGTAAGATGACATATATTTTCGACCCTAAATACAATTATATTACGATAATGGTAAAAGATGACATCAAATAGTTAAAACAAAAAATAAATGGTATGAACGTCTCAGCCATGATTACAACACAATCAAAGTAAAGCGCGCGCTCTGATGGGTCAATTCAGCGTCCACCATTTTGCCCATGGGTGTACGATGCTGACGTCAGCAAATGCAAAGACTAGTTTTCCGCGCGCGCTTATTTTTTTTTTCTGGTCACGTAAGATTTGTTAACTAAAAGAAAATTCTTTTGCTACAATGTATCAATGTTATGTTATAAAACAAATGGTAAACGCCATATTGTACACTATTGAGTTATGGATGCACTTGGGAGGTTTGCTAAGCACTCAAGAAGCTAGAGTCGCTCTCGGCTATCGCCTCGCGCTCCTCCTTACGCATTTTTTTCGTGCTTAGCAGCCTCCCGCGTGCATCCATAACTCAATAGTGTACGCTGTGGTGTTTACCATTTGTTAAATATTAAAGAAAGATGCGTTTTTCCAACTCTACTTAAATGATTTCCTTCTTGAATAGAATTTAATTATTAACTCTCTTACACTGTACAAACGTACTTAGAACACTGCTGTTATTTTACGACTGCATTGCACGTAAAAGTACGTTTACTACTTTACATCATTTGCACACGAAGAAAGAGACCTGCTTTTGAGGAATCAGCGTTAGGAAGGATAACTTACGATATCTTAAAAGATAGTGAATTAGCTCATGCGTAAAGAAAGCACAAGTTTGACGCAGATTGACTACAGCTTGTATCAACGTTGTATTAAACTTTCTTAACAAGAAGATGAAGAGTTGCATTGGGTACCAGGCCGCACTCCTGTAAAGTTGCGTTAGGATCATCGTAAACTCTGTTAGGAAAAGACGTTTTAATGTCGTAGGGAGGAGCATCTTTTGGCCTATGAAAATAAGAAGAATTCCGCTTAATGCAACGTGCAATTTTACATTCTAATAGGACATCATTGTTTTGAGGCATCAGTCCGCTTAGGGAAAGGTAAAAGGTAGAAAGGTCTGCAAAGAGCGGTAAAACGAGAAAGAAGAAGTTTAAGTGGTAGGATCTTCTGCGACACTTTCTGGTAGCCACAAAATAACTCTAATAAATTGAGAATTAGACGTCCACAGCAAGCGATTTAATGGCAACAACATTGACGTTTCGAATATCTCTTCAATCATTTCGTGACGAGAATGCCACAGTTTGTTTAACCTGTGAAACGAAACATCGACAATAATAAGTTCTCATTTTTCGTTCACAAGTGTTCATCGTTTCTTTGCCTACCTTGCAGCATCAACGTGACTTCTAACATCTCGTATGCAATCTGTAAACTTCATCTTCAAGATATAAGTCTACAGAGACAAGAAAGTCAAATTAGGGGTTGAAGAGGCTTGTACGACAAAAATAGATGAACAAGTACACCATTAAATGAAATAGAAAAAAACAAAAAAAACAAGATCAAACCATTTCTCCGGTCTCTGATTTGATCCTCAAAGTAGAAACCTGAGTTTTGCCGGCTGATTGAGGTCTTGCAGTTTCAACACCTCTGTAAATATACAGCGGAGACAATCAAAAAGTCTTCAAACGGAGTAGCCTACGTGTTCCCTCCCATCCCTTTCTCCATGGGGGGAGGGTGCGGCTACACGTGGGCTAAAAAAGGAGAAGCGTGCAAAAACATACAGTTTTTATTTCGTTTGACGGTAAAAAAAGAGAAAAAAAACTGCGGTAAAATACCTCTAAAACCATTAAAATACATTTAAAAAGGCTTTGAAAAAGCTAGTTGACGACGACGTTTTAACGTTATCGTAACGTCATTATTAAGAAACATTTTATAACTTTAAGAGGCTTTAATACTAAAATAACAAGAGTTACTGATTAAAATGTTTCAAAACAATAAATAACAAAAACTTAGAAAGTTTTGCACGTATGGAATCCGCTTGCACGTTCAACTTCGGTTAGAGTTTCTTGATGAAAAAAAGCATTTCAAATACTAAGCAATCAAACCTACTTTGAGATTTTCTACAGTGCGCAGTAGTGATATGTTTGCCAATTGAATTGCTGAATTCTTGTGTTCTGCAACGCGTTGAAAAAGTATTTCCGACATTAAAAAAATTTTAAGAAGAAAAATTTACCATTCTCCGCGCGTAACTTAGCTTTCGATTGTCGCCTTTAAATGCGCTAGAAATTCGACTAGGGATGCAGTAATTTTGAAACAGCTCTGTAACCTAGCCGCAAATGTCCCAAAATGGTGTCAATCACACAGCGCGATTCACAGCAGCTGCCGCTCTCGGTTTGTTGTGGCAAAAGTCAGCTGAACATAGGCTGCTAATAGCTATGAACTGCGCTTACTGGTTCCCGCGGTTTGAGCTAAATTCTTGGGAAGTCATGTTTAAAAGGGGGGAGGTTGTTCGAAGTCCGATGTTTACCACTTTGGAGATAATTTTCTAAAGGTTATGCTTCTCTCTAGAATCTGATAGCGCAGTTAGTGTCACAGTTAGTCATACACTTTTACGTATGATGCATGATCCTCGCAGTAGATAGCGCTATTTAAGCAATAGCGAAAATCAGACCTGAAAAAAATCAGACCTGTACGGGATTCGAACCACTGACCTCTGCGATACTAGTGCAGCGCTCTGCCAATTGAGCTAACAAGCCAACTGGGAGCAGGCCGTTAAGTTGATTTGTCATAAACCCGTGAAAGAGATAAATCAGATATAATGAAATATATGAAATTCACATATTTTGAACCGCGGTATTAGATACGTATGATGCACGCTCCTCGCAGTAGATAGCGCTATTTAAGCAATAGCGAAAATCAGACCTGAAAAAAATCAGGCCTGTACGGGACTCGAACCACTGACCTCTGCGATACTAGTGCAGCGCTCTACCAATTGAGCTAACAAGCCGTACAGGCCTGATTTTTTTCAGGTCTGATTTTCGCTATTGCTTAAATAGCGCTATCTACTGCGAGGATCGTGCGTCATAAGTATCTAATACCGCAGTTCAAAATATGTGAACTTCATATATTTCATTGTATCTCATACACTTTTATTGGCTGCGATTAAAATCATATTTATAAATTCATACTTAGCTAACCTTGATTTTATCTCTTGAAGCACAGGAGTGTCTAAAATTTGGACATCTGTTTGTCTTGCTCCACCCTGTAAAAGCGAAAAGCTTTATTCAACATGAAGCATACATCAAGATATTTCAAACAACTTTTTACACAGCGGGCAACTACTCTCCATATAAAATAAACTACTAAAAACGGTATCAGTTCAGTAAAGTAGAGGAGGCCTGGGAGAGAGAAAGAAATTTTTACTAAGGGGGCGGGTGACGGTCAAAAGTGAGGAGATGGGGCAATAAAGGTCTCGTCTAGCTCTATATCAAATATGGCAGGCCAGATGAACGATTGCGTGCTTGTAACGCTAACTCGTCCTATAAGACATTTGCACTGTAGGCTCCCTGTTCTCATCTTCAGTGCTTTTTATACATTGAAGAAAATAGAAAGATTATTTCAGTTTTTTTTTTTTTTTTTTTTTTTTTTTCGTCAGGCTACAAACCTTAATAACATTTTCCACTCCTGATCTCACATCAATAATTTTACCATCTTTGATAACAGACTGTGGAAGCCGCGACAAAAATTGGTCCACGGACTGTTGCTTATGTCCTGAAAAATTAAACTGATTTTCTAGATAAACGGAGCAAGATAAGAATACATATATCTTATTAACCAAGCGCGGGGGCCGTACTGGGAGAATATCGGCCCGAGGTCTTGACAGTACGGACCTCGCTGCGTTCGGTCCGCACAAAAAAGACCGAGGGCCGATATTCTTCCAGTACGGTCCCGTGCAAGCTTGGTTAATAAGAGATTTATTATACGACTGAAGTTCAAAGGAACACAAGTGCGGTATCATTCGGGACCATTTGGGACAGTGCCCGGTCCAATACTTAGAGAATATTGGACCGGCAATAGAGCATTTTGATTGGTTGATTTTAGTTATTGGCCCTCTGACTGCCCGAGTCGTGCAATAATAGGCAATATAAGCATGGTGGTGCAGAAGGTTACTGTCTCCCTTTAATATTGCTATATTTATTATTTATTATTTATTTATTTTTTTTTTTGGCTTTTTTTTATTTATTATTTATGATTTATTATTTTATATATTATTAATGTTGCTATATTTTCAGAGTAAATGTCGCTGTAAAGACCGACTGAACAAACCTGGTGTATGACTCTCGACTTTGAGGCTTTTGGCATTCTCCTCAGCCGCTAATGATTGCCCTGTCCCTGGAAATAGAAGTGCTGTTCTTCTGTCTTCAAACACAATATCTCTTTTGTCCTGTACCTGTTACATACACACAAAACGCAAATCAGTGACATAAAAATCGGCTGTGTGTCGCTCGCAATTATAAATATTTCGCAGCCAAAGTAAAGCTTAGCAATAGTAACTCACGTACAAATTAATGTGTCATGTACAATGATCGAGGTTAATATTTCAGCTGCACTGTCCACGTAAATCATGGAGAAAGCATGTCACGAAATAATGCGAATGAATCTTTCGACCACTAATGAAGTAAATTCAGGCAAGTACCTCAAAAGGAACTCCGCCAGGATATCTGGACTGCAACTCACTTGGAAAATATCCGTCCATTATATCTTGCAGACACTGCTGAAGAGGATGCGACCAGGATAAAAAAATAAATAAATAAGTAAAACCAACGAAGCAGGATTTTTTACTACCTATAAACAACAACGAAATACTACATAGGGCGATTTTTGGAACGATATGAAAATATTTACAGTAAAAGAATAAAAAAACGATTGAAACAAAAAAAGGTTCATGGAAGCTAGGGAACAAGTTTTGAACGCAGAAGAGATCTTTGATATTTTGAAAGCAAATCTTGGAATCAGCACAGATCTTTGCGGTAACTACCTGTACATATGCACAAACAACGCTAAGTTATGTCACATATGAAATGACAACTGATCCCTAAGAAGGGAAATGGAAGTCTCTCTTTAGAGAGACTTCCATTTCCCTCTTTAGAGAGACCTCCATTTCTCCTCTTTAGAGAGACTTCCATTGAGCAAACCGCCTCCCGGTTAGCTCAATGGATAGAGCGCTGGACTGTTGTGAGGGAGGTCGTGGGTTCGAGCCCCGGCCGGACCAACACTCAAGGTCTTAAAATAATTGAGGAGAATATGCTACCTTTCTATAACATCAAGGAATAGTTAGATATTCTAGTCTTCTCGGATAGGGACGAATAAAGGGACCCACGTCCTATTGTTTCTTCTCCAGTACTTGGTACAAATCATTAAATGAATAAAATTAAGATTAATTTTTAGTTGAGCTTGGAAAGCAATCCGGTATTGCATAGGTTTTGCTTTGCTTCCCAATATAATGCGGTCATCGCTTGCGAATCGCGACGGCTAATAGCAAAAAAGGAAAATAGCCTGAAGAGGCAATGAGAACTGAAAGTCAAAAGAAGCACACGATCTGAAGCGCGGAAAAATGCGTGCGACCGCGTCGCGATCAGTGTTAGTTTTGCATCTGATTGGTTAGGAGTGTGGCGCGAGTTTTCTGGACCAATTACAGAGTACAGTAAAGCCAAACCGATGAAGTCTTGGATTATGAACTTCATATATTCATCATATCTTAGATTATTATTGACACTCAGTTAAATTGCTCTAATCAGTCGAGTAAACTCGCGCTGTTTTCTCAACCAATCAGATGCCGAAGTAAAACCAATCGCGACCTGGTTGCTCGCAATTTCCCGCGCTTCTGGCAGTTTGCTTGTTATAACTCTGCGTTCTCATCGGTTCCTGGTTATCTGGCGATATTTTCCTTCGTTCTCATTGGCCATTGCCAGAGCTCGACACTAACTTTTCAATTTACTCGCCAAGTGGCTAGTGACAACTTAGATGTTACAACTGACAATTTCAGTTTGATTACTAGCCAAACTAGCCAGTGGAAATCGAAAACCACCAGCCAAAATTGAATTTCTACTAGTCTGTGGCTAGTTGGCTACCGTTAGTGTCGAGCCATGCATTGTGATAGGTTTTTTTTTCTTTCCGGTTTCACGACATTTGATGGAGAACTTCTCCAGGTGATAAATGACTAGTGATGAATTACTGACCTGAGTAATTGGGTCTGAATATGGCCTGAATGGTCCACCAAACATGAGAATGCCGTTTGAATACAACACCAAGGGTACAGACTCGCGAACCTAGATTGAGTCATTCATAAATATTTAACATTCAAAAAAACACAAGGAGCACGAGTCCAATGATAAGGAAAACTTTTTTAATAGATTGGGTCATCCTTGAGAGGGAAAAATGTTACAAAATCACACGATGGGAGTGAGCAGAAAATATTGCTTAAAGCTCACAGCATGTAGCTTCCTGCATCAAATAGCGATAAACTATTCAACTAGTATCGGCACGGCGCGCGTTTCTTTAACTGCGGGAAGATTTGAGACGAGTCCGAAAGAGGTTCACCGGGACTCTGGCTCTAAACCTTATGCTGACCTATCGTGGGCTCGTGTTGCTCAAGACCTCCTACGCTACAAATGAGGACCTCCTTGCAGGCTAACTATTGTCTGGGAGGTTGTGGTTCGGGCCAGTGTTTTTTTTTTCTAAGTTTCCTCTTTTTCGCAATTCTTCAGTTGCAGTTCACCAAATAGAAACACATGGTCAATTATCAAAACGTATCTGACAAATGTTTGCCAGTTTTTAAATACATGTGTACAAAGTTTCCTCACTTTAAGTCTAGCTCCATCTTTAGTCCGTGATACATCACTACAACCCTCTCCGGCCAGAACGTTCAGTTCTCTGATATTCTTCGTAACAACATCAAAGTCCATTTGAAAGTCACGTGGTGCTGAATTAACCAAGGAGGAGTCTAATATCACAGGGAAAAAAAAAGAAGAGGCAGCGATGAGGTCGATGGGCAAACTAAAGGATTTAACGATACGAGATAAGCCTACATAAATATGAAGTAATTGAAAAAAGCGCTGTTTTTACTTGGATTCCAAACTCCTTGTCTGCTGATTGAGCTGGGAGCAGCTGTGGATGATGGTTCTTCTAAAACTTCATAATCAGAGTCACTAGCATCATCTCCTACCCAGACCATGCCATAATCGGCAAGGAATTCCTAAGATAAAGAAAACAAACTTTGCGTTTAACTATTGGAGTTGGAATGAAGCAATGGCGATTTCATAAAGTGGCTCAGTGTCCATTGTTTCCGGGTCGAAATTGGAATTTGAAGTGTTGGTTTTAGCGAAGGGACGAAAACCAGAAATCCCAGAGAAATACAAGTACCTTCGAAGGGCGAAAACCTACGCCAAATTCAAGCCAAGGATAACATTAATTCCTGGAATCAAACCCAGGCCTCAGCGCGGTTGTGCCATCTCCTCTTTTCACTAATGAGTATTCCTCTGTCCTTAAAGATACAATTCACACACGCGTGGCCAGTCGACCACTGCGTGAGCGTATAAGGTATGCGCAGTGAAAAAGGCTGGCAGCATCCTTAAAGTAAATCGCGAAGCACTGGTCAACCCCCCCAGGGTATTTTTGTCACCACCCTCCCGGGGAGTAAAAAAATACACCTCCATGCTTCATGCAACAGAAAAGCCGTGTGAATACCTCCATCTGAAACACTTGGGTCTGAAGTCTTCTACACTTCTTCTCTAATTCTGTTATTGTGCCAGAGTTATATCCTAAAAGTGGCAATTTAGTGTATCAGAATAATTTTGTGATAGCCTTTATAAGCAGGTTGAGAGCAAATAGATGGAACTATAAAGTGCAGGTATGCAATCAAATACATGGCTTTGCCGCATTTGCTGATAGGTCAATGTATATCAGCCATTACCCTTACCTCTAGCTTTCTCTAATAATTTAGCTTTTTCTTCTAGTATTCTTATCTTCTTATCCTACAAATAGATAAACACAGACAATAACCTAACTTGTCATTGATATACACAGGTTGATCAGTTGAAACTGTTCCTCAGAATCTCTGTCACAACAACTTATGGAGCTGGTCTGGCAAAACACTCCCTTAAGTTTGGGAGGGAATATCTTGGGAGTGGGACATGATGTAGTGATAGCTGAAGGAGACTGTGTCTATTTGTTCTGAACTGTGGCACCAGTACACTATCAGAACAGGTGACAAATTGGATATTCATGATTGACTTAAGATTAAGGAAAAAGACGAAGGGAGAAGCAAAATTCTTCATCATGTCTTGTTACAAAATGAGCTCAAACTATATCAATGTTAATTGTAATTTTACAGCAATCTGATATATCATAACTTTACTTTAAAGCATGGTTATAATTTATGGTACAGATTTGAAAAAATTACATAAAAAAGGAGATCTACTCATTGACCATTGCAAACTACACCATCGTATAAGAAGCAGGAAAATGACCCATAACTATTTTTATTATGCATCAACACTATACTTCTCGTTTTATTTTGGTCTCAAGCGCACAAGTGTGGTTAAACTTTCAAACCAGACTTGTAAATCAAAGACCTTCCCAGTTTTAACTGGATTAAATCCTCAATACACATCTTTTGAACAGTTATTGAGTCTAATTAGTTGAGTATTACATACACTAAAATGCAGTTTAATATGTACAATTAACAAATGTCACAACCATTATCGGCTACCCTAAGTGTCTTCTGCATTGATGTGCACAGGTAAAGCTAGCTCTAACCTTTTCTCCTATTTGTGTCTGGGCAGCTTTGAGTTGTTGTTCCACCTGAGCCAGACGTGACATCATACTACTCAGAAGATCTCGATCCGATGGTGCTATAAAACATCAGCAATAACTGGTTTCATTAATCCATGAATCTTAACAAGTTACAAACTTAAAGCTGCAGCTTCTCAATTAGACCATTTCCTACATTTTAATTATTGGGATGTGCTGTGTTTATAATAACTGACAGTCTATTATATTTTTGCCTTATATTGTGGGTATTGTTAAGGAGGTAGTTGACCTGAAGTTTACTGAGAAATTTTCTCATAATACATGGTAATGGGTAAAATTCGAGACGTTATTTTCAATATTTATTTATTTATTTATCACAAAAAAATGTATTGAAAATTACAACCTCATATTTCCTTTACAACATTAAACTTAGGTTTTTTGGGGTCTACATCAACTGAGTGCTTTATAGTAAATTAAATTTAATTGTTTCGAGAAGGACTTACATACAGACCTCTCTTAGAATCAGATACTGATTGAGAAAATAATTACATAAGATGCACGATCCTTGCAGTAGAGAGCGCTATTTATGCAATAGCGAAAATCAGACCTCAAAAAAATCAGGCCTGTACAGGATTTGAACAACTGACCTCTGCGATACTAGTGCAGCGCTCTACAAATTGAGCTAAGAAGCCAACTGGGAGCAGGCCATTACATTGATTCGTAATAAACCCGTGATGATAAATCAGATACAATGAATATATGAAGTTCATACATTCATTGTACCAAAATAATTACAATCACAAGATTTCATTGAGCTTGTCCGTTACCATTTGTTGAGCTTGAGGACTTTGGTACTTTAGAAAATCCATCTTTTTTCAATGAACCACTGGGAAGTTCAACTTCATGGAAAACAATAATAACACATAACACACCATATTAAACAATTGAAAACTAACAAACAACAAGCTCAATAGCTCATACTGTAAATTTAACCTTTCACTTAAAACAAAAAATTATTTGATTACTGACCTGAAGTGTGCTCTAAATTCCTAAATGGAACTTGAGCTTGCCTGAAAAATTCAAAATAAAGATTTCAAAAGCATATCTGTCAATAATCTTAAAGTGATCACATTTTCAGGCAGAGACTTCACCACTTTTACAAAGAATTCTACTGCTGAGTTTCTTTGACAAATTTGACTTGATTTTTTTCTGCTGTGTTCAAGTGTATTCATCCCAGTCCATAACCTCTTTTAAGACATAAATGTTACAGAGTTTACGTCTGTATAGCGTCATATCATTCTTTATTACATCCATTTTGAAATCACTTGTGATCCTTCTCAATCTCACAAGTGCAATTTATTCTAAAAATTGCACCATTTTGCGCATTGCATCATTTTTCCAGCCAATCAGACAGCTTTACTAAAGCACAACAACAAATAAATGTCAAGGTTTGTTCAAAGAAATAAAGCAAATAATTTGTCATAAAATGTGAGACAATTTTTGCAACATTTTATAAACCAGCCCAATATTTTGGATCAATAAAATACTTGTTCTGACTAAAAAAAATTGTATTGAGCGACTGAATTTTGCAATTTCAAAGTAGATGTAATAAAGTGGTAATTAAACTTTGTATCGTGGAATTTTGGTCCGAAATCTTACTTGTGATTTCAAACCTGCAAACTTGCCCTGCGCACTCATTTGATTTTGAAATCATGCATTTGATTTCAGACCAAATGCACTCCACTCAGTTCAGTTAACTCATAAACTACCTTTTTAATCTTTTCATTTTTGTTGGTTTTTTTTTTTTTCCTTATCGTTATTATAAGTTAAATTAGAAGTCAAAGAAATTCAAAAACCTCCACGAGAATAACTTCGAACCATGAAGAACTTCGAACCATGACGTGTTACCTCTCCTGATCATGACATATTCAAATTTTAAATCGTTCAACAATTTTTTAAAAGGAATTCATGTTCAACACTTGCAGATGGAAAAACATAACATTAATCGCGGTTCTTTAGCTATAACAATAATTGCTCTGACAACGTAAACACAAACGAGAACCAAACGAGAAGTGGTAAGGTGGCAAAAATTCAAACTTTTGATAAGTATAGTAACGTTCACATTGTCATGAAAACTACCAAAAATAGGTTTTGACCAGTAGTAACCAGAAAAAACGCAAAGATAGCCCACAAGTAGGGTAAGTTATCTTAGCAACGCAAAGCGACATATAAAATGTCCTAATTTATATTTTGTTTCTAATTACAACTGTTACCTGGGATCAAGTGGAGTCCTTTTCCCTTTCTTTAGGCTGGAAATTGGTGAGCTCATCGCCGTTATATTTCTGAAATTCTGCAATTGTTTTTACCTAAAATTGACCGCAACCGGCTGCAAACACTTCGTAACATACAGTAAATCCGAAATGTCCGCCATTCGCCGCCATGTTGGTTGTGAAGTAGTTACCAGTCTTTCTCGGTTACAGCTCCGAGAGGGATAAACATGGTTGGTCATGAGTTATGTATGCCGGCGAAAAAAAGAGAGATTGCATGTTTCGATCTTGTGCTCAAAGAAACAAATTGAAAACTGAAGATGGAATCTAAAAGAGACTTAAAGGCAGGAAGCGTTTTGCTGACGCCATTACTCGGGTTAACATCGCGAAAAAGCGAGAACGATGCTTCGAACGCGCTTCATAATTCCATGCCGTCGATTTGCTATCTTCCTTCGCGATCGTCGAAGAATTTGTTGGGGCTGGAAAGAGAGAGCGTTGAAAATGCCACGGTATCACTTCATCAGGTAAGCGAAGCAAAAGGCAATCGAATGGTCTAACAATTGGATGTAAAAGTTAAAAAAAGTTATGTTTGCCTAAACTTACTAATTATGAACTTTTACACATAAACCAGCCTCAGAGTAATGTTGTTTTTTTCTTTCTTAATTTTTTAGTCATAGGTATTTTTCGCTCATTTTGTTAATAACTGTTTTCAAGACAGATGAAAAATTTTACAGAAATATCTCGAGATAAACAGAGGCACTATACTTTACCAAAAATGTAATCAACTCTTCGACTGTAAAAAATTATAATGCAACGCGTAGGTGTATATCAATTAATTCCGAATCGATAGAAATTACTTACTTAACATAAATAGTATTAGCAACCTTTGCGGGAGTCTTGCAGGCAAATTTTTTTTAGCGATTAAGAAATATTGATGGGAAGGCTGGAAATTTTTGGAAATCGAAATAATAGTTGTATTACTGTTTTGACGGTCACAATTGAAATGCCAACGAAAATTGTTGTCAAAATTGTTCCCGCCCTGATTAAGCTTTTAGTGCAAGCAGATGACAATTGCTAAGATATCGAGCACGAATTTGACGGGATGTAGGACTCTTGATGCACTACCATTTGCATCATTAGTCAGAAGCCCACCAGAGAATCTGGGAAAGATATCCAGGAAAGTAGTTGTCTTTCCAAAATAATGCTTTGGGTGACTTATGAAAATCTTGTGTGAAAACCTGCAAAATAATGCTAATTTTATGACAGTATGTTTTAAGAGACATAATTTACCTGTGATTGGTAGTTGTTAAGATTCACGAAGAGTTGCACAGGTGTCTTTAATTGTTTCACTACAGATTACCTTGTTGGTTAATTGCCGCTCTAGGGTCAGGTGGAAATATTACAGAGAAAGAACCTTGAGCCCTGTGATTTCATTAATAATTCTCCTTACTGTCTGCCACATGATTCTTGTGACATCAGTTCTGAGAATATGGTATTGGATCAACGAATAATCCCCTAATTGATATTGCTCAGGACTTTTTTCTCATCACTGTTTTGCTTGACATTGTATTGGTAGTGTAATGAGAAATTCTGTTTTGGTCACTCATGGAAGTTAAAGGATCATGGAGGTGTATTCTTGACATGAGAATCACATGATACCAGACAAACAATGGTTCATTTTCAATCCCAGGTCCATACATCATTGAAATCAGCCCTGAGGTTTTCAACTTTCTTTTATTAACTACAAATTTCATGACCAGGCCAGGCAAAATATTTGTCCATGGCAAGCATTTTTTTTAATCCTCAACAGAAGGCTGAGGGTGTTGTCCTTGGTTGATATTCTCTCTGATTTTCAAGGAAATATATATATAGCAGTTAGAAGGGAGAATTCCTGCTAAGATCTTTGGAATAAAAAAGTTAAAGATTAAAAAAATGTGGCAGAACCTCGAGCATTAATTTATTGTCATGGATTACTACTGATTTTGATGCAATTTTTATTTTTTCAAAGGCTGCTCGTGATGGTAAACGGGAACTTGTAGAAAGACGGCTTGAAAAATTGGGCAAAGGAAACAAGAGGATAAACAAAAAAGACCAGGATAACACAACGGCACTACATTATGCTGTCCGCTACAATCACCTTCACATCGTGAAGTTGTTAATGGAATATGGGGCAGGTAAGAGAAACAGTTTGCTCTAACCAAGGCTAAAACTCAAAATGCCAGCTTTAGAAACTTTTCACAGTGGCCTATTAACATTTATCAACTCTGTTGATAAAACCAAATTACATTGTAATGCCCCTTGCTGACACAACATCAAAGTTTTTATTTGGAACAATTTCAGGGGTCTCCATTTCATCACAATTTTCTCAGCTTCCTCTGCCAGCCCAATGCAGTTTTTTGACACAGACTAGTTTTAGTGATCTCTCTAATAGGTGATCACTAAGAAAAAGAAATGCCGTATAGGGAGCACTGTGGAATAACAGCTAACACCCTGCCAGGAAATGTTTAGTAAATGCACCATGCTTGGGGCTTTTCCTGGTGAGCAAGATTACTAGTTAAATTTTAAGGCTGTGTCAGTTGTGTTCCTGCATGCAGCAGGCAGTTAGTTCTTTATTTTTTGCAAATAAATCTCAATAATAGGAAGATAAGGGTCTCTGCTCAACCTGCACTCTTTTGAGTCTTCCTTGTACATGCTTGCAAAAAGATGTAGCTCTACCCCATGTCATGATAATCTCTTATTTTAGATGTTGAAGCAAAAGGAGAAGATGATGCGACACCCCTTCACTACGCAGCCAGATTCCGACCAGTCCCCAGAGTGAGTGGAGGTACTCCTCGACCAACACCCCAAGTTACACCTAGCCCTAGTATGGAGAACATGAGTGACATCGGCTTGGCTCTGAAGAAAGACAACAAGAAAAAGGATGGAGGCAATGGTAGCCTCAACAAAGGTACAAAGGACAGATTGCTGGGATCATTGAGTAAACACAAGGAGACACTAGGAAATAAACTGTTTAGCAAAGATCATTTGACTGTAGAAAAAAAGAACTCCTTACCAAGAGATTTGCCAAGTGTACCTCTTGGGGTAGAGACCATGATTTCATATTTACTGTCAAGGAAGGCCAATGTAAATGCACGAGATGGCTATGGTTCCACTCCATTGCATTATGCTGTCGCCAAAGGTAATCCGGAAGCAGTTGAGGAGTTATTGGCAGACCCAGGCATTGATATTGAGGTAAGGAAACACTTCATGTATGTTTATGATTTAGCTGTGCATAGGGCATTATCTACTGTTAAAAGTGGATTAACAGAAAAGAGTGATTTTGCCACAAAGGCTTCATTCTGTAGGCAATCTGATTGGCAATAGTGCGGTAGTATTGACCCATGAAGTGAAGTGTTGTTTAGAATAGGGAAACTATTTGGAGCCACGTGAAGTTGTTTTCAGATTACTCCCACCTTTGCTAATCTTTTTTGTTACTTGAGTCATCTGGTGTCCACGCAGTCAGGCTCGGGTGAAGCCATGACAGAGGCAGTCTGTCAAAAGGTCAATACAATGGTCATGTCAAATGGAAGCAACAACTGTGTAAATATCTCACTCCACCAAACAGCTTCTGAATATTGTGCCAAATTACTCATTTCAAGAGTGACCTAGATTTTTTGTTTGTTTGTTTTTATAATCCCTTCCACTCTAAAAACCTCAGTATGCATATTCTCCATACTGTTCTCTATGTATTTCCTCAAAGTGCTGACAAGGAGAATTTGTCCAACAATCAAGAGTTCCTTTAGTTGGTGATCATTTCCTTTATTCCCCTTACTAGAATGTTTGACTTAGGGGTGATATTGTAAGGAGAAATTAGATGCGGGTCACTCGTAGGGTTCAAAGGCTTAAAATGATAGCTTCAGAGGGCAAAGCAATCACCTTGAAGGCTTTGCCAAAACATGCAAAGAAATGATCAAAACAGTGATATGTGAGAAACTCCTTAGAAATGAGACTGCGTGTGGTATGAAGTTTATGAGCACAAATATGCAATCAATTATCATCCTCTGACATGAACCAATCAGAACAAATAGATTCCATGTTCCATAGATCAAGATGAATTTATGTGTTTTAAAATGATAAAAAGCAAAATGTTGTGAACGTTGACGTCATCTGTGTGTCTTTCCTCCTATAGAGCACAATTACGAACCAATCAAAATACGTTTATAGCTCAGCTTATTGTATAATTTATGGTGTTGAAATATTCAAGGCAAAAGATAAGACGATGATGACTCCCCTGCATGTGGCATCCAGCCAAGGATCCCTCGCTGTTGCCAAATGTCTGATCAATGCTGGGGCTGATTTGAGAAGCTTGGACGAAGAGCAGATGACACCTTTGCATTTCGCGTGTATGGAAGGGAGTCTTGAAGTTGCAAAATTGTTGTTTGAGACAGGTAAGTGTAATAAAAAAGTCAAGTCAGAATGTTTATTACATGGTTCAGAGTGGAACTGTTATCTGCAACATTGACTGGTGCGTGGATAGCATGACCGGAAGTCGTTATTAGAATAAGCAAGGCTGTGCTCTAGTAGCGCCCAGTGGCCCTTGGCGCCTTACTTTTGCTCTTGGGCGACTCGGAAATTTTAGTTTTTTTCATACAAAGCATATGCTGGGCACCCTGGATTTCACAGTTTCAGAGCACTGGGCTCCATTCAGTTTTCCTTAGAGCACAGCCTTGATAAGGAAAGAGTTTTTTGTCAATCGAGTGATAAAACGCGTTCAGTTTTATGAAACCTAGGTTAACTCCCACTCTTACCTGTAAGTCGCCATCTTGTGCGTCGGTCTAGTCATATGATTGGTTAATTTGTATCACGTGGTAAAAAAAAAAATCCTGTAACCTGATTAGCTACTCCCCGTTATGCCCTTGTAGTCTACTATGGCCTTCAGATTAGTGGTGACTTGTATTTTTTTAATCAATCATACAAGCTGGGGAGAAAGGTGGATGGGCCTTGGTATCCAAAATGGTCACAGATCAGGACCGGGAAGAACAAACGGCTCTTCATCTTGCTGTGGAGGACGGCGATCTGAACTTGGCGAAGCTCTGCCTGGACAAGGGAGCAAACGTGAACGCACATAAGATGAATATGAGTTCTCCACTGCACCTGGCCGCTACAGGGGGAGACTTAAACATCGTCAAGATGTTGATAGAACATGATGCGAACATAGAAGCGAAGAATTCCTCACAGGAGACTCCCCTGCATAGAGCAGCCCTGTTCAACAGGGTGGATATTGTGGATTATCTTCTGAGCAGGTGCTGTCAGTGAAACAGCGTGGGCAACCGGCTATGACAACAAAATTTAAAATTTTTTTTTTCTCCCGTAACTGCACCCTTGTTATTCCAGTGGTACTCCCAGAAAGTCTCTATAGATAAGAACTCTTTCTCTTTGGCCATCGTAGCTTGATAAGAAATAGCACACAAACTGCAGTTACAAACATGACAGTAAAACGCATGTTGGAAAACAAGATTAGTAAACTTTACTTGACGTTTCGTATGTTTCGACATACATCTTCAGAAGTGACAGTTAATAATACACGTGGCGATTAAGTTTAAATTTAAGATAAGTAACCAATTAACAAAACAACGAACAAAAGTTGAGAAGGTAAAAAAACAAAATTTGTATATAGAAAGATGCAAACTAATACAGATAAAGCTTATCGCAGCTGACATTATCATTTAGAGTAGGTTTAAGTGCTTGAATTCATAGAGTCTCCTTTATCTTGCAATGAATATCAGAACGACCTTTTGTTAATATCTGAAATGAGACCACTTTGAGATATTTTTGGCGAAGTCCATCGCGCAATTTAGAAATATCGGCGATGAAAGAAAATTGACGTTAGCGCGCGGGCAGAGCTCTGGCAGAACTTTTCGTGCACCACACATCCGGAGTTCCGCGCGAGTTTTTTGACACGCGCGACAGACTTCATCTAAAAAGAGAGACTGCTCTTCGTCTACCCTATTTCAGACCAAAACATGTCATTTATCACATCCATTTTCAGACCAGGTTTTGAACGTTTTACTTGATTCGTGATCCATTACGCTTCGCACGAGCTTAGGTAAGCTTCCTACCAGCTCTGCAGTCAAAGAACCCACCAGAGAAATTCAACTCGAGTGATCAATTTTGGTTACTTGTCCTTCTCTGCTTTCCATTTAGAGCTAAGTGTTATACTTTTAGTGTTTCCCTTGTAAACCAGACTCAATGAAAGACCTCAATATCCAAAATCTAAGCTCATTTTTAGACCAAAATTGGTTCAAAAGTAATTTCCTCAACTAAACCTCGTGTATTTTATAATTAGGAAATACATATATTCACGGAAATTTCTGTTTGTAGAGGTGCTTTCATTGAATGTCGAGACAAGGATAAAGATACACCTTTGCTGATAGCGGCGAGTAAGAATCACTCGGAAACGATGAAAAGGTTGTTGAATCATGGTGCAGATATCGGAGCAAAAGACAGTAACGATGAAACTCCAATTTACAGAGCGGCTTCTGAAGGATGTATTGAGGCACTTGAAGTAAGATATTTTGCATAGCAAGTAGTATAATGGGGCACTATGGTACACAGCAGATCAAAGAAAGGGACTATGTACCAAATGGAACGAATAAACCAATCATAGGGCGATTTGGTTTAACGCTATCTTATTGTCACTGCAATAATCCTCTTCTCTGATTATGTTTCGTGACTTTGCTTTGTTTGTTGTTTTGTAAGCTCATCGCTTGTGTGTTGTCTTACAGTTTCTTCTCAAGGATCGCAAAGGCAAAACTCTGGTTGAGGAGTACGACAAGTACGAGAACACACCCCTGCATGTAGCTGCCAAAAAGGGTTACGTTAGGATTGTCCAAGTAAGTTAAACTGTCAGTGCACATTTTGATTAATTAAAAAAAGGTACGATAGCCAATCAGAACAGAGTGAAATCACACAAGGAGCCACTGACAGCTTAAAGGTGAGATAAGAAAATAACAAAAACCGCGGGAAAACAGGACTGACCAAGTCATTGGCGGGAAAACGGGACTGACCAAATCATTGGCGGGAAAACGGGACTGACCAAATCATCGGCTAGAAAACGGGATTGACCAAGCCATTGACGTAAGCTCTGCATGTGGTTGGTTGAGATGTTGGCGAAAATTTTCTCGGCCAATCACGTTCACATAGCGAAGTAAGGGGAAAACCGTACGGAAACGATCCTCCCGAATCCTGGGTTACACTGAAGTGTCTGTGAGAAAGATGTTCGAATTTGGTTTGAAATTTTTAATTCATTGCTAGGGGATGAATTCATGTGTCATTTGCGTATTTCCCTTTTTAGCTTCTGCTCGATAATGGTTGTTGTATTGACAGTAAGAATGACGGGTCGTTAACACCGCTCCACCTAGCAGCAAAATTTGGACGAATAAGGTAAAAGTGAAAACAGTAATGTGCTCTTGAAACTACAAATTTTTTTGTTCATGCTGTCAAAAAAGAACATTTTCGAATCTACATCTTCCAAAGGATTTCTTAACGGATTATAAATTCATTTCATATGAGATAAAAGATTCGACCATGGATTTCGCCATTTTGAAATCAACTCAGTTACTCGACTTCACACTCAAAACTACAACGCACTGTTTACAAACATGTGCTACTCTGGTTATCACAAAGGAATCTTTATTTGAGGCGGGAATGCGTCCTTTTACACCGTCACATGGTTTTAGACAGATCACTAATCAGTGGAAAAAAGAGGATAGAGAATTTGCTGCGTGATACTTTGGTGGCCAGGTTGTTCAACAAGTTTTAAAATGGCAGCGTTCATAGAGAAGTTGTAAGAATATCTGAAAACAACTTACAAAGGGTTTGTTCGCCATTTGGAATTTCACAGCGCGTTGTGTATTAATTTCTTACATACTTTCTGAGGGCAGAGGTAAAAGAATCATCAAGGTTTCTGGAACCGTGCTGTAATGTGTAGATCGTTTATTTTGTAACTGTATGTCGAATAGGAAATTGCCATGCCATAAACTCAGTTATTTTTCGTAGAACTGTGTGTGCACTTCTAAGGAGAGATATGTCAATCATTAACGATGAAGATGATGCCTCGAATACTCCACTGCACTTGGCTGCATTGCACGGATATGACAAGGTGGCTAAGGAACTGATTGATAGAGGAGCCGCTATTGATGCCAGGTGATTAAATACTCTGATCTCTTTGCTTTCCTTTGTGAAACTAATAAGTGGGCACTAAGGTAAAGGATTTTATTTAGAACCAGAAGGGTCAAAACAGGTTTTTAAAAATCGTTACACCAGGCGTGAGGTCAAATTTTGATCATAGTGGTGATGCACAGCAGCGCTAATGAAAAGATGTATTGACAATCTTCGCGATCTGCTTCGCCCAAATCAATTTGATTCAGCCTTGTTTAAATACGCGGTGATTTTAGGTCGTTGAGATTTGTTCTAAGTTTGGTTGTGCCACAGTCAATACCCTATACTGGCAAATGAGACCCAACAGAATCTCTAAGTTTAGATGCAACTCTTAGTTGCCAAAATTGAACAAAATTTTGAAAAGAGGTAGAGCTCTCTAAACGTGGTTGCATTATTGCAAGTTATTGTATTTCTTGGTTGAAAAAAGCGCAATGCTTCGTGGTAAACTTTGAATGTCTGTATCTGTCTAGGCCAATTGACTTGTCTCCCCCCCCCCCCCCATGGTAAATTTTTTTCTGTCTTGAGATATTTTCATTTTGTTCGTCAGTAGGCCATGAAAGATTTTAAGGGTTTTCTTAAGTACGCGCAGTCTGAAATTGGTCCAATAGATTTCTGTCAACTATGCAACCAAAACAAATGCTAAACTTAAACGAATGGCGGTTCTGTTATCCGAGGGAAACTGTGTTTGGAGACACTTTTTTTTATAGTTTCCCTGATTGTAATCAGTCGTTGTGATTACTTTTCGAGCGTTAGCCCTTCGTCCGAACTCTGGCGAAGGGCTAACGCTCGAAACGTCACCTTTTAAACTCTTTACGTTGTGATTACTTAGCTTGGTACACTGAATCGAAGTAGTAGACATCTATATTTATACAGGATAGCCCCTTCAGTGTAATAAACACTGGGATCAACGGGGGTCCTGTTAACCACCCATCCCACCCCAGGGGAGGACATCCATCACACAGTAATCTCGTGCATGGAAAATTAGCGTCTCCTGCCCCTAACCCTGCAGGAGACGGGACCTCCATTTATTCGTCCCTATCCGAGAAGACTAGAATATCTAACCATTTCTTGATGTTATAGAAAGGTAGCATATTCTTTAATAGTATTTCTGAAACTTTCACCTCCCATTTTTGTAAAAACTAAAATTAACATATTGACAACATTTAAACAACCTGAGGAAGACCAGCAAAACTGGTCGAAACGTCGGTTTTAAAGATATTTTAACCTCGAAACGATTAAAAAAATTTTAGTTTTTAGCATATTCTCAATTATTTTAAGACCCTGAGTGTTGGTCCGGCCGGGGCTCGAACCCTCGACCTCCCGCACAACAGTCCAGCGCTCTATCCATTGAGCCAACCGGGAGGCGGTTAGCTCAATGGATAGAGTCCTTCTCTCATTTCACACACAGGAACGCCAATCTTTGGACTCCGCTGGATTGCGCAGCAGCTAAAGGCTGGGTAGACGCAGCGACTGTACTGTTAGATGAGAACTGTCCTGTGGACCCGACGGACAAGGCCAAGGTAAGGAAGTTTTGACGTGTGATTGTTTTCTACCTGATTTTATTTTCGGTCTAAGACTACATGTGGCTACAAATTTAGCACAATTTTTATAGCGTTGAAAAGAACTAGAGGTTGCCTAATGACGTTAGAAGGTATTTGTTTAGATTTGCAGATCACACCTATTTTGATAGCTCTGCGAGGAAGGTTTTTTTTTCCGTATTTAAAATTAGGCATCGGCGAGATTAAAATTCTTTTGAGTTGTTTATTGTCTTTTATAGTGTCGCAACAAGAACCGAAAACAAAATGTGCTTGTGGTCTTCAACCAGAAATCACAATAGGAGAGAACTCAAGTATGCATCGAGTGAGAATGTCGAATAGTAAGATACTCCAAAAAAAACAACAACTATAAGAAACACCGAGAAACATCGCGTCAGAATCGGGTCAAGATCGGAAATCTAATGTTACTTACCATCACTCTCAATCGCTCACTCACTCACTCATTCATTCATCCTCGTAACATAGTGGCTTCGCCTCCTATAATGTAGCAGGCAGTAGCCGCAAACATTGCAGTTCTGAAATGACTGTAATGTTTCATTGTTGTTGGTAGTGCTTGATCATTAGTGCTATCACTGTGGCGTTTCCACGTACCTAGTTGATGGAACACAAACCTGTCTCGAGGAACGAGTAATGTTTGGTTGTGTGCTTGTCTTCCACAGACCACCCCTCTTCACCTAGCGGCACGTGAAGGTCACGTGGAGATGGTTAAACTACTGTTGTCGAGGAAGGCCAACATCACATTAACAGACAGCGCTGGGCTGAACTGTCTGGATATGGCTATCGAGAATAATCACAAGTAAGCATCAGCGTCCCGTGTCTGATACAAATGCGTGATAATTCGGAGCGAGATTACCATAAATTGTTTTGAACCTCTTTGCCTGAGAAGGAATCGCTCCTGTTTTGCGAGACCAATCGCGCAGCTAAATGCAGAAAAAGGAAGGAATCCTGAATTATTGTCGTCTACACTCAATTGAAATTGATATTATTGTACTCGTATTGCTACGCAAAAGCCTTTGTTTTATGAAATCCTCGAGCCTTCATAGAAGGTGTTCTTTCTAGCAAATAAGAGCTAAATATTTCGAGTGAGTATTGAAGCGATCACAGCAGTAGGTCGAGAGGAGTTTAGAAGAAATTTGATAGTTTTGCACACTCTCCTCCGGCCCTAGTACACTTGTACCTCGTTCTGATTTAGCGGCTTCAACCCTTGCTCGCTAAAATACGCTAGCTGCTAGCTGGCGATTTAAAACACCGTTTATAAGTCGTCTCTGTTGCTCCTAGGGAAGTGGCACTTGTTATTATCCGGCACAAAGATTGGAAACAGGCCATGCGCAATCGGACCAAAGATGGCACAACCATTAACACGCCGATGCGGAAGCTTATAAAGAAATTGCCTGGTGAGTGATTCGGCCTTAACGTTTTTGTTTTTGCAGGGGAACGGCTAAAACATGTT